>NC_090255.1:4362861-4372861 GCF_037325665.1 Littorina saxatilis
GTGTGTGTGTGTGTGTGTGTGTGTGTGTGTGTGTGTGTGTGTATGTATGTGTGTGTGTGTGTGTGTGTGTGTGTGTGTGTACATGTGCATGTGTTTGTGCGTGTGTGTGTGTGCTTGTGTGTGTGTGTGTGTTTGTGTGTGTGTGTTTGTGTGTGTTTGTGTTTGTGTGTGTGTGTGTGTGTGTGAGTGTGCGTGTATGTGTGCGTGTGTGTGTGTTTGTGTGTGTGTTTGTGGTATGTGTGTTTGTGGTATGTGTGTGTGTGTGTGTGTATGTGTGTGTGTGTGTGTGTGTGTTTGTGTGTGTGTGTGTGTGTGTGTGTGTGTGTGTTTGTGTGTGAAGGACGAAAAGGGAGGGGTCGAAGGAGATTACAAAGCAGAAGGAAGCAAGGAAATATAGCCGGCGACTTGAAAGAAAATAAATCCACGTCGTATTATGATCAGATAGTTAGCATTATCTTTTGTGTCAAAACCTACATCTACAATATCCGATTTCTAACTTGTATTAGAATACCGATTTTTCTTCAAATACGAGGCGGGATTATGCAAATGAATGTTTGATAAGTTTTTTTCTTGAACACTTGAGCGACTATGACCTACATTTTGACTAAAACAAGTACTATAGATTTCAAATATTACCAGGGATTACAAAACAAAACGGCTTTGCATAAAAAAATGTCCAGCTGAATTTTTCTACCACGTCATTAAGCAATGAAAGAGGACCAAGATACTGCTGACCTCACTTTTTCAACAAAGACAATGGATTTATGCAAATCAGTAAGCTTTGTGTGAAATCCTGCACAGGGTATATATAAACAAACGACGGAATAGCAAATAAACGGTAGACAATAAGTATCTTGGAAGGGCTCCCCCTTCTCCTAATAACCCTCCCCCTCCCCCCCCACCCCTACCCCCACCCCCCGAGCGGAAAATTTCATTTTGTGGTCTTACTTTCTGAGATTTTCTGTCCTTGAACGTTGTAAATTTACCTCCATTTCAAAAATTCCCTTTCTTTTAATACCTTATGTCTGTAAAGAGGGTTGCCCTACACTCAGAACTGCGTATTATCTTACCGCAAAGAATTTCCCAGGTAAACGGGAATATGCAAATCGATGGTACTGAAGTTCTCGTATCGGATTTCTATGAGAAAAGCAAACACAAAAGAAGTACTCGAACTCGAACTCGAACTCGAAAACTTTATTACCCAGGGATGATAGCATTAGGTCCATATGGTCCTTTCTTACAGCTAGTCCCTACTGTGGCTGTAGCAGTTTTAAGAGCTAAGATGACGTTCACAGTGAAGTGTTGATCTATCTTGTCATTGTATGTAAACTCAGTGGGTTTTTCTCGGGAGTCATGTAACTATGGATAACCAACGTAACTTGGAATTGTCTTCACTTTTCTTTCTTGACCTCGAGTTGCAGGATAAGTACGTACACCATTGACGTAGAAATAACGGACTCTAAAACTGAAACTATTGATATTTTTCTGGTGGTTTTTCAAAATTTATTAATACCCCATACCAAGTACAGCTTTATAGTATAATGATCTGACATAGTATATGCTATTTGCACACGATGTTCGCTAGAGATGTATCAACGAACAACAGATATTGTGATGCAGGAAAAAAAACACACTCTCAGTCTCCTTCCCCAATACCCACCGCCCCTTTAAGAACCTGCTTTCTCGGCCTTTCTGTTCCCAATCTGTGTAAATATACCCGGATAAAAGTGAAATGCATCATAGTCCGCCGGAGCATCAAACGTAAACGCCGCTATGGACAAGTGCAATATAACAACAGTATCAACTTCAGACCTAGCTGTTTAAGCCCGGTGTAAAAGGAAAAGTTGTCCGCTGGGAAAAAGAGTCCTACGGACTTTCGTTCCTAGGAACGATAGTCCCCACCCGGACACATTTTCCCAGACTTTCAGCGGACACATTTTCCCAGACTTTCAGCGGACAAATTTTCCCAGACTTTCAGCGGACACATTTTCCCAGACTTTCAGCGGACAAATTTTCTCAGACTTTCAGCGGACAAATTTTCCCAGACTTTCAGCGGACAAATTTCCACAGGCTTTCAGCGGACAAATTTTCCCAGACTTTCAGCGGACACATTTTCACAGACTTTCAGCGGACACATTTTCACAGACTTTCAGCGGACACATTTTCACAGACTTTCAGCGGACACATTTTCCCAGACTTTCAGCGGACACATTTTCCCAGACTTTCAGCGGACAAATTTTCCCAGACTTTTCAGCGGACACATTTTCCCAGGCTTTCAGCGGACAAATTTTCCCAGACTTTCAGCGGACAAATTTTCCCAGACTTTCAGCGGACAAATTTTCCCAGACTTTCAGCGGACACATTTTCCCAGACTTTCAGCGGACAAATTTTCCCAGACTTTCAGCGGACAAATTTTCCCAGACTTTCAGCGGACACATTTTCCCAGACTTTCAGCGGACACATTTTCCCAGACTTTCAGCGGACACATTTTCCCAGGACAGAAAGTCCTAGCCTATATTTAGGTTGTCGGACTTTGAGCTTGGGGGACATCTTTTCCTTTTCTTAAAAGCGGACTCTCTGTCCGGAAAATGTGTCCTATCTCAACGCTCTTGTGCGGACTTTCCAGCCTGGGAAATAGACATCTTTTCCTAGGAAATAGAGTCCAGGGGCTTATGTTCCTAGGACACAAAGTCCAGGGACACATTTTCCTAGGAATAAAAGTCCGCCGGACTTTCAAACAGACGGACACTTCATCCCTTCACACCGGGTCATATAGCTCAATGACCTTCAAGTGCAATGTGAAAGTTGCGGAAGATTTGATCGCGATACCGTCATTAAGGAAATCTTCGGCATTATCACATCCGTCATAGCGTCTCGCCGGATTGTTGTCCTGCAAGAGGCCAATTTGCTATAATATACGCATCGTTTCCAAGACAAATCGGCTGCACAGAGCTTTCTTCAGCCTTCCAGTTTCTTTAGTTGCATGTTCTTTCAATTAAGGCAGTTTTTAATTAAGCCTGAAGTCGATAGATCCCTTCGCGAAGGCTTTTTACCGAAATTCAGTGCCAACAGCTTTGTGCAGACAGCTTTGTGCAGACAGCTTTGTGCAGACAGCTTTGTGCAGACAGCTTTGTGCAGACAGCTTTGTGCAGACAGCTTTGTGCAGACAGCTTCGTGCAGACAGCTTCGTGCAGACAGCTTTGTGCAGACAGCTTTGTGCAGACAGCTTTGTGCAGACAGCTTTGTGCAGACAGCTTTGTGCAGACAGCTTTGTGCAGACAGCTTCGTGCAGACAGCTTTGTGCAGACAGCTTTGTGCAGACAGCTTTGTGCAGACAGCTTTGTGCAGACAGCTTCGTTCAGACAGCTTTGTGCAGACAGCTTTGTGCAGACAGCTTTGTGCAGACAGCTTTGTGCAGACAGCTTTGTGCAGACAGCTTTGTGCAGACAGCTTTGTGCAGACAGCTTCGTTAAGTAGACATCGCGAAGTCGACTTCGTCAAATTAATTTGAGGCATTAGGCAATTCAAAAAATCTAAAAATTAGAACGTTGGCAGTCTCTTTGTTTTTGGATTAGGCAAATCGTTAGATTAACAATTGCAGAGAGAAGCCAATACCAACTCTGCAAATTCCGGAAAGGAGGTCAAAAAAGGGTAAGGTATACTGAATGATAATAATTTGTTTTCCACATTTTTCTTTGAATTGAAATTGTTCGCGTGTGCAGGCGCTTTTTTGTTTGTTTGTTTGATTGTTTTCAGCCAAAGCACTGCTGGGTAAATTTTGCACAATATATCTACTTCTTCTTCTTCTTCTTCTTCTTCTTCTTCTTCTTCTTCTTCTTCTTCTTCTTCTTCTTCTTCTTCTTCTTCTTCTTCTTCTTCTTCTTCGTTCATGGGCTTAGACTCACACGTTCACTCATGTTTTTAGCACGAGTGGATTTTTACGTGTATGACCGTTTTTACCCCGCCATTTAGGCAGCCATACGCCGATTTCGGGGGAGGCATGCTGGGTATTTTCGTGTTTCTATAACCCACCGAACTCTGACATAGATTACAGGATCTTTTCCGTGCGCACTTGGTCTTGTGCTTGCGTGTACACACGAAGGGGGTTAAGTCACTAGCAGGTCTGCACATAAGTTGACCTGGGAGATCGGAAAAATCTCCACTCTTAACCCACCAGGCGGCAGCGACCGGGATTCGAACTCACGACCTCCCGATTAGGAGGCCGACGTCTTACTACCACGCCACTGCGCCCGTCGCACAATATATTAAATATATATGCTTGAATACTGAACTCCTTCTGGTTTAGAGGCATTTAGATTATGTCGCTCTTTTCTCGGGGCAATTAAGGCAAAAAAGAGCAATTTTGATTCTTAACAATAATTTCCACTGATTTCTAGGCACGTTTCCCAAATTCATGTAATACTCTTCAAACCGAAGTGTTTCTAAATGGATCTAACAGATCTCAAGTCCAAATAGTTTTGCGGCTAACACATCAAATCTAGGTAAATATTTGAAAACAAAGTTTGATTTGTGTCCTGGTCGAAATCGTTGTTAACACTTCAATATGAATATTTGAAAACATATGTGACAGTGTCCAATTCGAAATCCGTTTGCGATTAATACAGTTTAAGTATTGGCTTACATGTGGTTAGGACGTTGTTCAGTAGCCCCCTCTTTAACATGTAGCTAGTAAGACAGCCTGTCGGACATATTATTTAGTTTCTTTTCTGTAGAAAGTCGCATCTAGGAACAACCAAGGGAGGTAAAGGTCCCAACTTCTTTTTCGTCTTGAAGTTCGCGTGAAAAGTCGCTGTGTCACGGAACATAATTTTAACACTCCTCAGACAAAAACCACTTCAATAGTCCCGTCAGCAAATCTCCACAATTGTGACATCCGTCAGTCAATGTCATTGACGATCCACGCGGGCTTTTCGGCGACTGTTTCGTGTACGGTACGAACGCACTCGGCACTATAATATACGATAGGGCCTACAATTTTGTTACGCATCGCTTCCTTTGCAACTTGGCTATATAGAGCTTCCATGAGCCTTTCACATTTTTGTTCACATTCAAATCACAAGTTTAAAATCAATTAAAGGATTTATATCAAAGCACAAGTTTTGTCCAGTAGTTCACATTCTTTGGTTGACTGGTTTATTGACCACAACACGACACGACACGACACGACACTACCTGACTCGACACAATAAAGAACAACGCAAAGCAACGCAACACAAGACAACACAAGAACACAACACAAGAACGCAACACAACACAACACAACACAACACAGCACAGCACAGCACAACACAGCACATCAAAATTAAACTCAACACAATATAATAAACCACATCACAGACAACTTTAAAGAAACACAGTACAAGACAACACAACGTAACACAATAAAGAACAACGCAACACAACACAACACATCACAACAAAGAACAACGCAACACAACACAACACAACACAACACAACACAACACAACACAACACATCACAACAAAGAACAACGCAACACAACACAACACAACACAACAAAGAACAACGCAACACAACACAACACAACACAACAAAGAACAACGCAACACAACACAACACAACACAATAAAGAACAACGCAACACAACACAACGTAACACAATAAAGAACAACGCAACACAACACAACACAACACAACACAACAAAGAACAACCAACACAACACAACACAACACAACACTTGTACGCAACACAACACAGCATAATACAACACTTGTACGCAACACAACACAACACTTGTACGCAACACAACACAACACAACACAACACAACACAACACAACACAACACAACACAACACAACACAACACAACACAACACAACACAACACAACACAACACAACACAACACAACACAACACAACACAACACAACACAACACAACACAACACAACACAACATATAACACAACACAACACAACATATAACACAACACAACACAACACAACACAACACAACACAACACAACACAACACAACGCAACGCAACGCAACACAACACAACACAACACAACACAACACAACACAACACAACACAACACAACACAACACAACACAACACAACACAACACAACACAACACAACGTAACACAATAAAGAACAACGCAACACAACACAACACATCACAACAAAGAACAACGCAACACAACACAACACAACACAACACAACACAACACAACACAACACATCACAACAAAGAACAACGCGACAGGACCCAACACAACACGACAATATTCGAGTCAACACAATCAAACACAACGCATCATGATACAGTTCAATGAAACACAACACAGAACAACACATGACACATTTAATATACAGGTACTGACCACCAGATCCATCAGATGAACCGGCTCCAGGCCCCGCCCCCGGGCTCTCCCCCTGTCCGTCACTCAGGACACGCCCCTTTGGGCCGACAGCCATCCAATCAGCGTTCAGCGTCACGAAACTGGCCCCGCTGGTTTTGGCATGGAGTGTGCCGTTTACCTGAAACCGGAAGAAATTAAGACTTTGAAACAATGATAAGACAACAACAAACACAAAAACTTCTTTCTGATGACAAGGCCAAAGAAGTTAGGATCGGTAGGTACTATACTTTCTTTATCTCATTGAAGTTTTAAAAAAACCCTCATTTTGCTTACACAGGCGCATGTGGCTTTTTATTGCACTCCGAAAGCAAGAAAATGAACCTCCTGGTCGTTGAACCCTCTACAATTCCAATGAGGGGGATCCAAGGTTAGCTCCCCTTACACATTGAAGTTGGCGGTCCACGGTCCCTCTAGGTTGAGCATCCTTGGAGGTCCCTCAATTTCCCGTGTTTATCAGGAATTCTACCGATGGACAATTGATTAAAACACTGATTCAAAACAAGATTTGAAGCTTTGTATAAAATAATGGTATCGTGTACCAAGGTGCAGTACTGTGAGGAGTTGAAGCATGAAAGGGGTCTTGAATCATTTTTTCAAGAATGTGCAAACCCACCTGAACGGACACCGGCACGGTTGGCCTAGTGGTAAGGCGTCTGCCTCGTGATCGGGAGGTCGTGGGTTCGAACCCCGGCCGGGTCATACCTAAGACTTTAAAATTGGCAATCTAGTGGCTGCTCCGCCTGGCGTCTGGCATTATGGGGTTAGTGTTAGGACTGGTTGGTCCGGTGTCAGTCAGAATAATGTGACTGGGTGAGACATGAAGCCTGTGCTGCGACTTCTGTCTTGTGTGTGGCGCACGTTATATGTCAAAGCAGCAATGCCCTGATATGGCCCTTCGTGGTCGGCTGGGCGTTAAGCAAACAAACAAACAAACAAACAAACAAACCTGAACGGACGCGTAAGTGTATGTCCTAGCAGCCAGCTCACATTCGCTCTGTAGGGGGACGACTAATTGGTTGGCGCTGTTCTTGTACGCAGCATCGCAGTCCTGCAAACCCTCCACCCCCGTCAGAATGGACCCGTCCAGACAACACAGGATGGCCACCCACACTGCTCGTAGTGGTATCGGCCATGGTGGCCTGGTTCTGCGACTTGGCGTAGTCGCCATAGTGATAGTTTTGGTTGTTTTCTATGCCTTTGCTGCCTGGTGATATTCTAGGCAGCCAGCATTACTGAAAAGAGAGTGAAGGTTGAATTAGTGATGACAATTGCCGGGTGGAATCTTACTTTAATGCACATTCTGTGTTGTGTAAACCCTGTTTTAAACCACAAAAGACTTGCCCAGGTTTTAACGCGATGTGTGGCACTAAAATTAAACTTGGAGAATACATGGATTAACCTAGATTTCTTGGTAGTTATTGAAGTGACTTATAACAATGAATGAAAAATGTGTAAATATTAATGGACACAGATCGCCGTTGCAATGGAAACAGCCGCCATATTGGATTTCTAGGAAACGATTTTACAGCGACATCATACATCAGAAATGCATTATATTTGGCACAAAGATACACATGACTTTTATCTACAATCAAATAGAACGATATTTTTTACTAAAGACTACAGTTGAATTCATATTAATTTTTGTAATAAGGATTAATGAATTTCTAACCGCATATTCATTCATCCTTATTTCAAAAATTAATATAAATTCAACTGTAGTCTTTTCCCCAAAACATCGTTCTTAAATGTAGATAAAAGTCATGTGTATCTTTGTGCCAAATATTAAGCATTTCTGATGTATGATGTTGCTGTAAAACCGTTTCCTAGAAATCCAATATGGCGCTGTTTAAGCCAGTTTCCATAGCAACGGCAGTCCATGTCCTGTAATAATTACATATTTTTCATTTATTTCCATAAGTCACTTCAATAACTACCCAGAAAACTAAGTTATTCCATGTATTCTCCAAGTTTAATTTTGGTGATTTTAGTGCCTCACATCGCTTTAACACGAGGTAAGAGCACATTTCCACTTGAACACATAGCAAGAATCTCCACCTTGGCTGCTTTACTGCTTGTGCAGGGATGGCCAAATCGTCCGCCCGGTCGTCACTAATAACAAGAGGCGAAGCCTTCAAGGCTCACGTAAGAAATCGACAAACAGTAACACAAACTCAATCACTCCGTCACACATACACACACACACAGTAAGCATAGGTGACACTGTGCAAGAAAGCGAGACACTAGATCTAGATCTGTCTGTCTGCATGTAGCCTACTTACAGGGACACGACTGCCAACTAGTCTCGGCCCGCTCAAAATAACAATGACCGAGACTTTCAGTAATTCCTTCGCGTGACGTCTAATCCTCTTACGCCATAATGTGACGTCTTCAAATGTTAAAGTTTCTACCACAGACATACATACATACATACGCACGCACGCACGCACGCACGCACAGACAGACAAAAGTTAGCATCGCATAGGCTACACTTACGTGAGCCAAAAACCGCCTGGCAACTCGCCCGGCTGGCCAATGCAAATTCTGGTCAAATGCGACCCTTTTGGTTGTAATATCGAGTTTTAAAGCAATATAAACACTGCAGATCAACTGTGGTATCTACCGCGTACCGGGCGAGCGAAATTTCCGCCGGGCTAGTGACTTTCTTGAAGTCACTCGCCCGGCTGGCAAGTTAACATTTTGAGATTTGGCCTACCCTGTTGTGCGTCAAAATCTGCTTTTTTCAAGAACTCGATTGTGCAAGGTTGGCACACAACAAGGTGTTTTTCATCATCATCCAATTCTCTGAACTTGTACATTTTCAGTTGATCCGTTTATTGGATTCACATGCTGTAGAATTTTCCTGACGCAATTGTCACAAAAATTCATTGTATTAATTTCGCAGAACGAAAAAAGTTGTGAAAAGCCACACATCCCATATAAAAGAAGATGATCAAAGCGAAACAGGGAACCAAAATCAAGACAAAGAGTACGACAGAAATAGAAACACAGAACCAGATTAATCTTGTTTCAAATTTGGAATTGTTTTATTTAAAAAAGTGGAAACATTTCTGATTGCGATTGCCTTCTGCAACTCAAGAACCAAGACACTGTGATAGTGTTATCCAACACGCGTGAGCACGTAAACGAACGCCTAAGGCCAAAAAAAAAAATAGGTCTGTTTACGGTAACATAGACCAAAAAAATAGGGTCGGTAGGTCGGGATTTTATTTTATTTTATTTTTTTTTTAAACCATATTTTTACGTTATTTTGCCCAAAAAACACGATTTTTTTAATTTTTTTTCCAAATGCCAAAAAAAAGTCTAGGGTCGCGCGAAAAAACTAGGGTCGGTCGGGTTACCGTAAACAGACCTATTTTTTTTTTTGGCCTAATACTGCGTCTGATACAACGAGACAGAGAGAAGGAAAACGAAAAAGAGCTACAACAACACATTAATTTTGTACTTTTTATGCATACATGCATATGTATATATGTCTCTTTTCCCCTTTTCTTTTCTCCATAACACTTAATTTGATGCAAATTGTTGCATGTTGCAAAGCGCTTAATCGTTTACGGAAGACGCTATAATGAAC
>NC_090255.1:4380361-4395361 GCF_037325665.1 Littorina saxatilis
TGAAAGTAGTGTTACCGCGTACTTATCGATGCACTCATTCGTTTTATTTTTTCAGCGACGGTCACTTAGTTTAAGGTTGCAAAAGGGCCAAGTCTCGCTGGCAACATTGTTTCACACTCCACAGATCGCAACAGTGCCGCTAGTAGTCTACACTTTGTGTTTGATGGTAGAATGGGATATACAGATTACAACACTCGTGGTTTTTTATATGGCTTGTATTTCAGTCAAGACCCAGCGGGAATATCAATCGAGAGCCACTCGCCAGAGGCTCGTGTCTCCCGATGATATTCATCCGCTGGGTCTTGACTGAAATACAAGCCATATAAAAAACCACTCGTGTTGTAACCTATACATATTCTATTCCCACACACACACACACACACACACACACACACACACACACACACACGCACGCACACACACCCACACACATACACACACACACCCACACATATATACACACACACACACACACACGGCACAAACAAACACACACACACACACACACACACACACACACACACACACACACACACACATAATTAATAACACGGTGTTCACCTGACCCCAAACCAAAAACACCGCCTGACAACTGACAGCGATGGAGCTTATAATAGTGTCATGGTATTGGATCCGGCCCTAACAAATGTCTGGTACGCATAGCAGCGTAACGCGTCAACACTTTAACAAGGTGGTAGACTTTTGTCCGAGAAAGGGACCATGCCGACAAGCCTCGTTACTGTGGGCTTATCAAACATTTGTCGCTGTCATTTAACCTATTAGTTCCGGGATCAAGTTCGGACCACGAATAAAGCCGGCTTGAGTGTAGTGTGTGTGTGTGTGTGTGTTTATGTGTGTGTGTGTGTGTGTGTGTGTGTGTGTGTGTGTGTGTGTGTGTGTTTCTGTTTTGAAAAGAGCAAATCACCATCTGAATAACAAAACGAAAAAAGAATATGAACAAGAAAATTCTCTTTACATCCTTAGAGGCATAACTCTTCGTTAACATCTGCGTCGTGCATGACAAGTTGTGTCCCTTGCAGGAAGTTTTAACAAAAATGTGTGTGTGTGTGTGTGTGTGTGTGTGTGTGTGTGTGTGTGTGTGTGTGTGTGTGTGTGTGTGTGTGTGTGTGTGTGTGTGTGTGTGTGTGTAGTGTGTGTGTGTGTGTGTGTGTGTGTGTGTGTGTGTGTGTGTGTGTGTGTGTGTGTGTAGTGTGTGTGTGTGTGTGTGTGTGTGTGTGTGTGTGTAGTGTGTGTGTGTGTGTGTGTGTGTGTGTGTGTGTGTGTGTGTGTGTGTGTGTAGTGTGTGTGTGTGTGTGTGTGTGTAGTGTGTGTGTGTGTGTGTGTGCGTGTAGTGTGTGTGTGTAGTGTGTGTGTGTGTGTGTGTGTGTGTAGTGTGTGTGTGTGTGTGTGTGTGTGTGTGTGTGTGTGTGTGTGTGTGTGTGTGTGTGTGTGTGTGTGTAGTGTGTGTGTGTGTGTGTGTGTGTGTGTGTAGTGTGTGTGTGTGTGTGTGTGTGTGTGTGTGTGTGTGTGTGTGTGTGTGTGTGTGTAGTAGTGTGTGTGTGTGTGTGTGTGTAGTGTGTGTGTGTGTGTGTGCGTGTAGTGTGTGTGTGTAGTGTGTGTGTGTGTGTGTAGTGTGTGTGTGTGTGTGTGTGTGTGTGTGTGTGTGTGTAGTGTGTGTGTGTGTGTGTGTGTGTGTGTGTAGTGTGTGTGTGTGTGTGTGTGTGTGTGTGTGTGTGTGTTACA
The DNA here is from genome assembly GCF_037325665.1 of Littorina saxatilis. Taxonomy (NCBI): domain Eukaryota; kingdom Metazoa; phylum Mollusca; class Gastropoda; order Littorinimorpha; family Littorinidae; genus Littorina; species Littorina saxatilis. The sequence goes on from NC_090255.1 coordinate 4,382,105, forward strand.
ACTCTGAGTAATACTTTGACCTCTACTTCGCTTTACACCAGTACTGAATTGTGCTTGTGATCAGCCAAGCGCCTTGTCGGGTGTTTCTTCCTCAAAACAAAACAAGATCTTTTTATTTCAACCTTTTCATTTTTCGGTAACTCTTTAACTACTCCAATTCAAGGAAATTGCGTTTTGAAATCTTAAAGGAAAAGTCCAAGGTTTAGGGTCACTTTTGATATGTTGACCCTCTTAATTCATCAACCACAAATGCGTGTGTAAAAATGAACACAGAAATCCAAAAAGTATACTTTGACTCGTTTTTTGGTTGTTCTGAATCGTTCCATCGCGCGCGCAGTCTTGGCTCATGACCTTGTGCACATACGTGTGCTACGTCACGAGCCTTGAACAACAAACATGGCCGGCTCAAGCAGTGAGGAAGACAAGTGGAATACGGACCGGTTTTCAGCCAGCCTGAGGTTTTAGCGTGCCCGTTTGAGCCTCTTCGTCGTCAAAATGCTGGCGAGGCCACAAGGAAATGGTATGTGATTCTCTTTGTTGTGATGTTGACACACTACTAGTCCGTAGTCGCTACCTCTTGCATGCCAGATCGACGTGAGGTGTGTTTTTCACAGATCAGTTGATGTGCTTCCACAGATCTGTAAGCATGTAAAGATCATTGATTTATGCTATTATTTCAGGCATCTGGTGTTGTTTATTTTCCTATCTTTAATCAAGGATTTCGTCCTTGAACTGCCCAGTTTAGAATAAATGTTTCCACAGTGATGTTCACACGCGACTATCCTTATTTTCTCTTGGAATTCTGAGTAATGTTTCAGTCACACAACAAAACATGTAGACAGCAAGTTAACATTGCGCAAAGTCTGTTTCTTGCGGACAAAACTGCAATTATCCTGGTATTTTTATTTGCGACAGTAAAACACTACATGACATCGACACTACTAAACAGTGAAACTTTTTTGAAATGGCGGTGGGCTGCTTTCATGTGCTAATACTAATAGTGATCCTGACATTTTTCTTGCGAAACGGTCAAAGGGAAGTAATAAATGAATTTAGTTTTTTAAACGAGCACACGTGATTTCCGATCTCAAACTAGATCTGAAATCATAAGATTTTCTGAGCAGTGGCGAAACGCTGATGGCTAGTGATATCGCAAGCCGTTTTGGAAGCAAATAAGCACTGTCAGACATATATTATGCTGAAACACGATTACAGCAGTTCAAACTTTTTGATCATTGATTTTTAGGAGTACGCAATGTCGGACAGTCACACTACAAAAAGACAATGCGTTCGTGCATATGTTCTGCGCGAACTTAGAATCCGGTTTCATTCTAGAATGGACCGGGTCCAGGTTGGAATTCTAACCCTGCGCAAGTACAGGGGTGCCATTCTAGAATGAAACCCTTGTTGCTGGTCCATTCTAGAATCGGCCGTGCGCAAGGTTGGAATTTGGGTCCAAGTTGGAATAGTCATTTCAGTTAGACTATCACACAACCAAAGCCACAAATGTGGATTTTCTGTTTGTTTTTGTTTTTTGTGTGTTTGGTTGGGGTTTTTTCGGGTTTTTTTACACTTTACTCAAAGACATCGTGAATTGGGATTGTGATGTTCTGAAAGTCAGTGATTACGATTTTGAGAGACACTCAGCACTGATCGCTACGAACGGAAATTTCCGGACTGACAGTGTTTTGCCGATCTCGCTTGTAACTTTTAATCTTATTCATATACATGAAGTTGGTCTTCTGAATTGTGAAGATATAATGTCAACTTTTTTTAAACCTGTGACAACAGCTCTATAACTCACTCTGTCCTTCTGTTAGTCTGTCTGTCGGTTAGTCGGTCTGACCGTCTGTCTGTCTGTCTGTCAAAAAAATTGTCAAAAAACCGGACATTTCCGAGAGGGAGACAGCGCTGACATTGCAAGCGGCGCGGCAACCGGCTCTCATCACAAAAACAACTGCCCTGCAAACAATACCGCCCTGGTAGTCCCCCTTGCTATGGTCTGCCTTTGTTTATTGCGTACTCAGGAGTGTCAACTTTCTTGACATGACATGACATTCACAAGATCGCCAAAGGATTTTTTTCAGGGGTAGACAAATCAGCCCCATTTTATCAAAGGGAATGTGCAGGTGGAGATAATTCAAGGGAAGACAACTCTGTCTTACCTACAAACATTACGGCCCCCTTTATTCAAGGGTTTCATTCTAGAATGGCACCCCTGTACTTGCGCAGGGTTAGAATTCCAACCTGGACCCGGTCCATTCTAGAATGAAACCGGATTCTAAGTTCGCGCAGAACCCATAGATCGGTATTCTCAAACGTCACGAACAGACAGTACGTTGCTACTATATTATTTTACTGTATTAACAAAACCTCACAGTTCCATTAAAAATGTGTGGTGTGTGCCGAAAAGCAACCATATGAGATTCAGTCAGTGGGACCCTGAATCTACCTGGGGTTAAATCGGGTTATTGACTCTCATTGCATGAATTTTTAAACTGAATATATATACATGTACTACTGTTCGTGTTGTTTTTGTGATCCAGTACAATTTCTGTGTATACCTTAGAATCTCAAAGTAATTTTTGAACGGGGCATACAGATGATTATTGTTGCCATGATCACAGAGTGATACGTGTATTTTGCTTATCAGGTGTCAGTGCAGAAACTCCAAGAGGGAACGAAATTCAAATATTATCTGGAAAACATGGATGAGGAGATAGACAGCCTAACAGCACATCCTCCTATGTTTGCTCGGACATCTACTACCTTCAAACTGCATACTATGCGAACACACAGGAATATGGACGACTCAACATTGATCAAAATGGGTAAGTAACACAACACAAACAGATGATTTCCATTATGATAGATTTATTTATCTGAAAGTAAAATTGACAACAGAGTGTACAATTTGTTTTCAAATACAAAAATATCACATTGGGTTAAAAAAACAACACCATCATATATCATTAAAACTATTCTTTATTTCTAAACACATACATATCAGCATAGTTTATTCATGTAAACATCCTCATTTCGGTTCCCAGTCTATCTGAAATCAAGGTAAGATATATGCCCCAAAAAATAGCGATCACACAGTGCTTCAGCATGAATTTGAAAACCTGCTCTACGTCACATAGACACAGCGTGTCTTATGATTCTATCCATCCTCTCCAAACAAACACGTACACGTTTTCTCTGGTACGAATGTCTTAAAAGCTCAAACTAAGCTGCTGTTTTATTCTGTCTTGCTTTGCAGGAAATACAGGCACGTCGCTTACCCATAACAGGCAGCTGGTGCGCTAGCGAGTGGGGTTTCTCGGCAGAAGCATCAGAGTATACCATTACCAACCTGTGCAGTCAAAACAATCAGAATACTTTCCCAAACGGATGAAGAGTGGGGTTCAAACTCCCTGAGCTACAGAAGGCTGAAATATACTTTTACAAATCGTGTGACTGTGTTGAACAGATTCCTGCATGGTTTGAAGATGATACTGGGTTGTCACGTGGTCCGGTACATGGTTCACATTCTGCAACATTTTGTTCCCGACTTTTTCCACTGTTGGTCTACTCCTGCATCAGGTAGTCAGTCCATGAGCCGGTCAGCATAGCCTGTGTCCAGTATTGTCCGTTTGCCTGTTGCCTGAAACATGGTTGTTTGGAAGTAACTAACGATCTCTGCACACATTTTAACATGTGAATAAGAACAGAAAAAGTTTTTCAAAAGTATACATAGTTTAATTTGCATTTACTTCAAGGCCAGACTTTCTTCTCGTTCATTATTTCTTCATAAAGATTCTGACAAAATGTTTCCCCCTATCAACGCCTCCTAACTTTTTTTTTAAATGCAGGTCGGTTTGTTGTCATCTGTGCATTACTACCTCTTGCCGCCCGTGCGGTCATTGCCACCTGGTATCTCAACAATCAAACCGTCTATACAGGCTTAAAGGCACGTCCTTTTTCAAAACAGGATTGCTCACTACACAGATCTGCGAAGACTTTTACAGAAAATAAAATCTCTTGACTTGAACATATACCAGGAATAAACATCCTGACTGGTTTTTGGAGCTGCCGGGATTTTTTTAGGGAATGTTTTACACGTGTGGCGTTAAAGAAATTAATTAATAAAATTCTACATTCCCAAAGAGAGTACCCATACAGAGTGTTCAGTTCTGGTATTTTTCAAAACGGAAGGATGGCCATATCCCATGTAAAAGCCTGGTAAGATTTGAGATTTTGAACCCAATCGTTTACACGGGAAGGGCTGTCCATTTAAGAGCACGCATCCATGCCTGGATGAGAAATACACTGATAACACAGAAAAAGCACGAGTTTAACCTGCATATTCACAAAACTGGTTCAGAGGCCCGGTAAAGGGAACACATGTTAGTTATTTTAAGAGAACATCACGAAGACCTAATTATTAAATCAAAGCCTTTCTGAACGAATGTACATCTTCTATGAATTATATTCTAAAACGCCACATGTGTAATTCATTCCACACACAAAATCCAGCTCCAAGAAGCAGTGAGGCTGTTGATTATTGGTATGTGTTCAAGTCGACAGATGATTTTTCCTGTGTAAACTGAGCCTTGGCAGATCTGATATAGTGAGCAAAGACCTGCATTTTTTTTAAACGTGTTCAGAGGCCTTGAAATGGTTAAACATTTTGTTTATTTCAAGTAGTCTTTATGAAGAAAAAATTAACAATAAGGAAGGCAAATGGGTTGAAATGCAAATTAGATTCCTTTTGACGAACTTTTTATGTTCTTCTTCACGTGTTACATTATGCGTACGTAGATCGCAAGATATTTTCGAAAAAATTCATAGATAAGCCAATCTGCAAACGGACACAAATTCACAATATTTATGAAGCCAATAAATTTGACTCAAGAACAAAGCTTATGTGTTTGAGGTGATGTGCATGGGTATGAATGTTGAATGAGTCCGTCAAAGATACCCTCCATGTCGCCTTTATACAGTGGAACCTACCATTAAAATTATACCACCTTAAATTACCTTGCTCTTTCAAATGTACTGCTTAAACTTCTTGAACATGCAACTCTTGCTGTCTACCATAAAGACCATCAGGTCAACAACATACTCGTGAATGTTTTGTTTTGGTCTATAATTAAAAATTTCAGAAAATACCCTTTTTTTTATATTAGGCCAAAAAAAAAATAGGTCTGTTTACGGTAACCCGACCGACCCTATTTTTTTCGCCCGACCCTAGACTTTTTTTTGGCGTTTGGGGGAAAAAAAAAAAATCTTGGTTTTTTTTTTTGTGCAAAATAACGTACAAATATGGTTTTTTGGAAAAAAAATAAAAAAATAAAAAAAATCCCGACCTACCGACCCTATTTTTTGGGCCTATGTTACCGTAAACAGACCTTTTTTTTTTTTTTGGCCTTATTTATTCGGAAGCATACTAACTTTATTTGAGACTACTTCGACAGATATAGTTTTGCAGGTTGACGGGAGGTGAGTTACGAAAGAAATTCAATCCATATGTCGCTCAGCACAGAAAGCATAAACGATTAACATGAGTAGAAATGAACTTGTACTTGTTTTCATAATGTATTATTTGGATGGTATCTGTCAAAGACACTTTCTCGTTTTTTTGCAAAGCTAGAATAAGGCACTAATTTTCAAAACAAAACAAAAATCTTACGATGAATGGCACGTTGGTTTTCTCCTGTGGTGATTCTGGACGGTAGGAACAGGACTGGTCAACAGTTGCGTTATGATCACGGAGAACCGGGAAATCTGGAATGGTCACGGTGTCAGTGTCTAGTGACCTGTTCTGACCAGTGGCCGTGAGTGATGATGAAAGGTCTGGAAGTAAAAGAAGAGAGAAAATGAGTGTGAGTATAAATCAATTCGAAAGTATGCTTCTGATCTATACAGTACACTGAACATTTAGACACCCTCTGGAAGTCGTCTGGATGTGTATCCATGTTGTAGCAATTAGACTGGTTTTGCGTCTCTAAGTCAATGCAGAAAGATTAATTCCCTGCACAATTCGTAATCTTCTTGTCTCTAGCATGCAGGTGTCTGTTTACCTTACCGGTTGCACATCCACCAAAAGTTTAGATCTGGTAAAAATAGCATTAAACCATGATTCCAGCAAACGCTGCCAATTTCATGAATTGATATCAGGGGATAGTTTGCGACTGAATAGAATAGATAACGTGACACACGCATTGTCTTACGTGTCCTCAACCCTGACTACTTTTTACTCTTACTCTTAGCTCAGCTCAGACCGTTCTGTAACTCTGTAGATCTAGCCTGTGGCGCATCTGTACTCCAGCGAATATCAGCTGGACCCAGACACACTGTTCTGCACCAATTCGTATTCGCTGCGCAGCAAAACAATGTTTACGTATGCATGAAAATAAAAGCATGTACTCTGACCTTCAACGCATTCCTTCTTGTGAGATAATCCGCTGTTCGTATGTCGCCTCGGAGTTTCGATGGCTCGTCGTAATAATGCCCTCTCCGTACTTTTATGAAGGGAAGACACTGCCAGGGGTCAAAACATTTGTTTCAGGGATGAAACGCCAACTTTTGTGCTGCAGAAAAATGGCGAAATCTGTGTCCAGAAAGTGCCCGACACTTTGAAATCTGCACGCTTGTGCTGCACACAGCTCTTCCATTTCCACAAGAGACTCAGAGTTTTATGAGGGAAAGTGTGCTATGAAATGCCTGGGGACATTGACGAGTTGTTGCAGTTTGCGGCTGCTCTCCACCGAGGCATTCTTTTCGGGCATACAGTGGTGACTTTTCTGTGTGAAAATCAAGCTGGTACTAGTGGTAGAATCAACACAATAACTTGTGACGTCACAGTGCACCGACGTCACAGTGCACCGAAAACCACGTGACCACTACTTGACCCCAGGCGACTTGTCTTGGTTAGCCCCGCAACACTAAATCTTGAACTACAACAACAACAATTTTTTTTCAATTTTTAAAATATTTTTCCAGAGATGTTTGTAACATTTGGCATTCGATTTTCAAGTTTTTGGGCATATTTAAAAACCTTGGACTTTTCCTTTAAGCATTCTATTTTAGTTCCATAGTCAGTACAAACAGTAAAACCATTAAAATAATATAAATAATATTGTTTTGACAACAGTTTCAAAGTTTGACTCGTCTCGGCAAGCTCTTTAAACAAGCTAAGAATCCTTCACAATTCAACCTCTGAAACGAAAGCACTGTCCTACAAGTCTTGTTTTAAACAATTTATTCCAGAAAAATACAGATAACAATGCCGCATACAATCGCACTAAGAAGTGGAGCACAACAAGCAAAGCTAATACACGTGCTCTTGAAAGCAATATCATGTCTGATAACGCGGACGATACGGGGATCTATAGAAAGGGAAAGTATAGGAAGGAAAAACCGCAATACACGTGCTCTTGAAAGCAATATCATGTCTGATAACGCGGACGATACGGGGATCTATAAAAAGGGAAAGTATAGGAAGGAAAAACCGCAATACACGTGCTCTTGAAAGCAATATCATGTCTGATAACGCGGACGATACGGGGATCTATAGAAAGAGAAGGTATAGGAAGGAAAAACCGCAATACACGTGCTCTTGAAAGCAATATCATGTCTGATAACGCGGACGATACGGGGATCTATAAAAAGGGAAAGTATAGGAAGGAAAAACCGCAATACACGTGCTCTTGAAAGCAATATCATATCTGATAACGCGGACGATACGGGGATCTATAAAAAGGGAAAGTATAGGAAGGAAAAACCGCAATACACGTGCTCTTGAAAGCAATATCATGTCTGATAACGCGGACGATACGGGGATCTATAGAAAGGGAAAGTATAGGAAGGAAAAACCGCAATACACGTGCTCTTGAAAGCAATATCATATCTGATAACGCGGACGATACGGGGATCTATAGAAAGGGAAAGTATAGGAAGGAAAAACCGCAATACACGTGCTCTTGAAAGCAATATCATATCTGATAACGCGGACGATACGGGGATCTATAGAAAGAGAAGGTATAGGAAGGAAAAACCGCAATACACGTGCTCTTGAAAGCAATATCATATCTGATAACGCGGACGATACGGGGATCTATAGAAAGGGAAAGTATAGGAAGGAAAAACCGCAATACACGAAATACATCCACAAGAGCAACAAGGTCAAAAACAGCATAAGACTAACAACATTCGAATTAACACACACACACAAACGAACACACACATGCACGCACGCACACACACACACACACACACACACACACACACACACACACAAACACACACACAAACACACACACAAACATGTCGTCCAAATTAGAAATGAATTCTGAATCGGATAATAATGTTAAATAAACACATCTCATAGAGTCTATAAACATATGTATATAGTGTAAATTAAGAATGACCCAAACTGTGGGCTTGATGCAATGAACCAATACCACTGGGCAAACATCGAGTTATCCACTGATTCTTAAACTTATATTAGTCACAAATTCAAATCAGATAGTACAACATACAACACGAGAAAAATACTACATTTATTTTTTTTAAAAGCTAACAATCGAACAGGCCTGGGAGTCAAATTAGGGGGCGTCACTCCGCACAGTCAATCGGTCGAAGCGCGAAAGTCACTTTCGAATCGCAAACAACTAAGCTCACAGTCCTTTCTTCGAGTTAAAATTAGGTCTCTATGAACTTCACTTTTTAGATTAATGCTACACGCTGGAATTTACCAACAGAAATTAAAACAATGACAGAAAGCACGACAAACTTGAGATAGCACACACAAAAGTGGATTCAACACGACCTGGCCACGCTGTTATGCCTAGTCCAAATGCGCGTAGCAAAATGTGCGTTGTGAATCTTGTTTTTTCTCTTGCGGTACTGACAATATCGTTATTGAAACTATCACAGTGCGCTAAAAGATTTATAGAGCAAATCTCAAAAATGATTATTAAACTCACCGCTACGCGCTTCGTTCAATAATTCATTTTCTCGATTTGCTCTATAAATCTCTTAGCGCACTGTGATGTCTCAATAACTTAAATAATAATAAGGGTATTTATAGGGCGCAAATCCTAAAATAGTTCCAAGCAGTTACAATCAATCTTGAATATAATAATCTTAATAACAGCAACAATACACATAAGCGCCTTACAATCAATCTTGAATATAATATAGCAACAATACACATTTAAAAACAAACAAACTCTGAATAAATGGAAACACAAAATCACGTACACAATACACAATTCAAATACAAGGCGGTCCAAAAACAGCGCCCTATTTTCTTTTTGATCTCATTTTTGACTGCAAAGAGATATTTAGAACATTTCTTCACCAAACAAAAGCAGAATGATGGCAAATTATGTCATGCACATTTTGGTAGAAATTGGTCTGTCGATCCTTAGCAGTTGATAATATAATAATATAATAATACTAATAATGACAGCTTATATAGCACAAACCACAGTAAACTATGCTCTCCGCGCTGTACATATCAGCTATGAATAAAACCATACTATTTAAACACCAAATACACATACATTCTAACAAAATAACGTAACAATAATCTTACAGCAACACATTATCCACTTAATCTCTATCCAGCCTCCTCTTCCCTGGCGATAGGCTCATTTCACGACGCACTGACTTCCCTTGGCCACCTTATTCCCCTGATCGCAACCCACCCGACTACTTTCTGTGGGGGTACCCAGGACAGAATATACGGCAATTCCCAGAACCTGGCAGCTCTGTAGGACGACATCGGAAGGGAAATCAGGCGCTGTTAACCCGTGATTTGTAAAAATGTAAACAAATTTACAAATCACGGGGCGCGCCCCGCTATTTGTAAACATTTTTACAAATCACGTTTTTGCAAGGGACAAAAACGAAATCCCTTGACTTTTGGGGTAGCGCGAATCTGTTAATTTTAAGATTTTTTATATATATTTTTTTTTTATTACAAGGATGTCCCATCATTGGGAAATTCCGGTCGCTTCCTCCCAGTGGAAAGCTAGCAGTGACAGAGTCGCACTAATAATAATAATAATAATAATGGTTATTTATACGCGCACACCTTCCCAAAGGGAAGCTCGTGGCGTTTACAAAGGCGCTTCATGCATACACTCGTACATAACAATCTCACAACCTTACATTCCACACAATCAACCGTACGAAAAATAATAATAATAATAAAAACAAGTACAAAATAAAGGATAATAAAGGAAATATCTAACTGTACATTATTAAAAACTCTAAAAGAATATTATACATCGGTGCCAAACATTTTGTACAAGGTGAAGTAACTGCTTCTCACTGATCAGCAGAAAAGGCGGATCGGAAAAGGTGGGTCTTGAGGGAGCTTTTGAACTGGGTCGGGGTATCAGAATCACGGACAGAGAGAGGCAGGCTATTCCAGGTTACAGGGCCGATGTAGGAGAAGGCACGTTGTCCTTGAGTTTTCTTATTGCGTCGGGGAACTTTGAGCATTTTTGTGTCAGCAGATGAACGGAGGGATCTAGAAGGAGTGTGGACTGTGAGAATTTCTGTGAGTGCATGTGGTGCAGTTTGGTTGAAGACGTTGTAACGCATACTACTAAGTTTATAATCTATCCTCTGAGCGATGGGGAGCCAGTGCAGGGCACGAAGGAGTGGAGTGGTGTGAGTTCTCTTGGGACATCTAAAAACTAACCTAGCAGCACTATTTTGAACCTTTTGGAGCTTGTTGAGTAGAGTGTCAGGGATGCCGGCAAGAAGAGAATTTCTATAGTCTAGACGAGACAGAACAAGTGAAGTAACAAGAGTCTGAGTGGCCTGTTGTGAAAGATAGTGACGGATGGTGCTAATTTTCCTTAATTCATAGTAAGCTAACTGACAAACTTTGTTCACATGGACTCTCATGGCGCACTACCGCAAAGTCAATCCCAAAAAGGGATCTATTAGTCCCGTTTCGCCGTTATCCCAATTCGCCCCCATCCCATTTTGGCGACATTTCTCAGGCCAAGTGTCATTTTACCACCATAATTATCATGTACCATTAGCTCCACATCCCATTTTGGCGCAATCCCGTTTCGCCGTTAGCCCATTTCGCCCCCATCCCATTTTCGCGACATTTTACAGGCCAAGTGTCATTTTACCACCATGTCATGTACCATTAGCTCCACATCCCATTTTGGCGCAATCCCGTTTCGCCGTTATCCCATTTTGCCCCCATCCCATTTTCGCGACATTTCACAGGCCAAGTGTCATTTTACCACCGTGTCATACCACTAGCGCCACATTCCATTTTGTCGCCATGCTATGCCATTTCGCCGCCATCCCTATTTCGCGACATTTTGGATTGTGGCAAAAATGGGATTTGGCGTAAACGGAATGTCTTCCTAGTTGAATAACGCAGTATAGTAGTATAGTGAGGCTTGGCAAGAAGAATAAATAAAAAATGGGATGGCGGCCAAATGGGATGGTGTCAAAATGGGATGGCGCGCTATTGTTATGACACGGTAGTAAAATGACGCTTGGCTTGTGAAATGTCGCGACAATGGGATGGGGGCGAAATGGAATGCGGTGAAACAGCATGGCGGCCAAATGGGATATAGTGTCAAAATGGGATGTCGCGCTATTGTTATGACATGTTAGTAAAATGACGCTTGTCTTGTGAAATGTCGCGAAAATGGGATGGGGCAAAAAATGGGACGGCGGCAAAATGGGATTGCACCAAAATGGGATGTGGAACTAAAACCACCCCCACCACTCAACGTAGAGGCTCTAAACAAGAAAAATTAATAATAATAAAAGGCATGCATTACTTTGTGGAATGCGATATTTTTACATTTTTACAAATCGAGGTTTTAGGTTTGACGTGATTTGTAAAATGATTTTACATTTTTACAAATCACGGGTTAACAGGCGCATACAAGCTGACAGCTGACATGATTGGACGAGTCATGGACAATTTCAACGTTCGTGTTGCAGCAGTTCTTCTACGAAGAGGACACTGGATGGAGCAGATTATCAACTACTAAGGACAAACCAATTTCAAACAAATTTGCAAGACATGATTTTCCATGATTCTGCTATTGTTTGGTGAAGAAATTTTCTAAATCGCTCTTAGCAGTCAAAAATGAGATCAAAATGAAAATAGGGCGGTTTTTTTGGACCACCCTGTAAATCGATCGTTATCAACTACAATCTCAAATCATCGCTACACATAATGATGGGACACCTTCGCACACGCGAATATCATCTGACACTCAGTTTCAACGCTACATCTGTCTTTTTCTTTTTTACTTAGCAAGCATTTCACCTTCGACTTCTCTTTGTCTATTTATTTCGTCTTTCATTTTTCTCTCCCAAAACTCTCTTTGTTCCTTGTAAGCAGCATTCTCGTTTCAGTTCTCGGCAGTAAACTGGAACGAAGCCACAGGGTCAGAGTTACCCAGACCAAGGCCAGTGATGAAACGTGCAAGGTTAAAGCCACTTCTGCTACCGGGAACTTGGTCTAATGGAACAAGCAAGTCGAGTGTGTAAAGGATGAATTGGTAACGATGGGGGCCCGAGCGTGGCGGTGGACTGGGAGCCTCGTAAGCTATGTTTAGAAAAAGAGAAAGAAAACCCTTCTCAGTTCTGAGTAGCGGACAGACAGAATGACGGACAGACAAACGGACGGACGGACGGACGGACAGACAGACACACAAACAGACAGACACACAAACAGACAGACAGACACACACACAGACAAACAGACAGACACACACACAGACAGAATCGGGTACAGTAACACAAAAAAAAGAGTACCCAAACAAAATTGAATAACTTTGTCAATTTTAACTTTTTTTCTTTCTTTTTGAGGTGAGTCAAGCTAATCTACTGCATGGTTGGATGAAATAAAAGCTGTTCTCACAATGAACTATACAAATGATCAACGGACGTTTTGCATAGAGACCTATTTTCGCACAAAATCATACAGAGATGTGCAAGTACAGTTCCAGAGACTTCGGTCAGCGCGATTTCTATCTTTGGGGGTTCCTGAAAGACAACATCTACAGGAACAACCCACAGACAATCACAGAACTCAAGAGAGCCATCACAATTCAACCATTCGCAGAATCTCGCAACAGGAGTGTGTGCGGGTGATTGATAACTTTGCGCGGCGAGTTCAAGTTTGCCTGCAGCGGCGTTTGGAGCATGTTCTGTAGAATGAGCATAACTTTCCTGAAAGACAAGCTAGAACGCTAAAATTTTCTGTGC
>NC_090255.1:4400361-4452861 GCF_037325665.1 Littorina saxatilis
TGCCATCATTTTGCCAGAATTTTGCCAGCAAAAACCCATCATTTATTTGATGGCTTTTTGATGGCTTGCCATCATTTTGCCAGAATTTTGCCAGCAAAAACCCATCATTTATTTGATGGCTTATTGATGGCTTGCCATCAAAAACCCAGCATTTTGCCAGCATTTCGCCAGCATTTTGCCAGCATTTTGCAGGTTTTTAGTTCCATATAAAAAAAACTTTTTTCCATATATTTTCCGTTAATGGCCCTTTACCTGCTGAAATTACCGGGCCAGTTGTGGCCCGGCAAAATGCCATATTTCTGTCTACCATTGCCAGCAAAATGCCAATAAGTTGCAGGAAATATACCAATACCACTGATTCGGATAGAATGACGGCTCTATTCATGTACTCGATCTGCACAGTCTTGTTAGCCCATAGATGGTTGTTAGAAGTCTATAAATATGCTTTGTTTTGTCATTTTTTACTGCGAATGTAATAACAATAACAAAACACAGCACATCAATGGACTTTTCAACCCATGCTGGCGGCAAGACGTGCGCAAATAAAGCAAAGGGCAATGCTGTCAAGCTGTACATTAGCAATATGCATATGCGTAATTATCAAATTCATCAGTAAAATGCAATTGAAATGCTAATCACATTTGTCGTGTAACTTATCTGGCAAGTAAAGGCAGTGGTTTTGACAGAATATCGTCATCAACGCAGTTATAGCGGGCACAACAACAATACAGTAATATATATTAAAAACAAAACAAATGTAAAGCTTCCAAACAGCAACGACTCATTACCGAAACATTACAGAAACGTACGCTTTGTTTTCAGTTGCTCACTGTTTTATTTTATTTGTACAGCGTTCTAAATTTCACACTCGAGACATGATGACCAAAGGCAGGAATGTTTCTTGTTCACTTCCCAGTAAACCTCCGTAGGATTGTCTTGATTCTGTCATTTCTCTGTTCGCATCCGCAACGTTGAGATAACGCTTCTTTTCTTTGTCCTGACGTCGTAGCCTACGGTAAGCCATTGAAACTCTCAAGTCCTCCTGCCGTTCACCTCTTGAAACATGAAAGCAAACGAGTTTTGTTGGTTTTAATTCATTATTCCATATCACACACACACACACACACACACACACGCACGCACGCACACACACACACACACACACACACACACACACACAACCAAACAACCAAACAAACGCAAGCATACACGCAGGCATGCAAGCAAACAGCACACGCACGCACGCACGCGCGCGCGCTCACACACACTCACGCGCACACACACACGCGCGCGCACACACACACACACACACACACACACACACACACACACAGAGGCATTCTCACAGAGAGGACGACTTCTTGTAATCTATTATATTTTTTGAACTGACTAAAATGCCAAGCAGAAGTAAGGGGTCAACAGGAATATGTATTTTGATCTAACCTGCGAAGCTTACGTTGTCTCGGACAGCTCTCTTGCGTTTCTCTCAGGAACTGAGACCCAGGCGAGCTGCATCTTATCCAGTTGGGCAGTCAGACACTTGCACAAATCTTTGTCCTGGAGTGAATAGACACATACTCAATGTCAACATTCACAAGATGCAATTTGTTTGGTTACAAGTAAGCTTATGGTAATGCCTATGGTGCTTTTCTTTTGACAGAGACAAAACAAACTCAATCACACAAAGAAAGGAAAAAGGCACACACACACACACACACACACACACACACACACACACACACACAACCGCGCGCGCGGGCGCGCACACACACACACACACACACACACAACCGCGCGCGCGGGCGCACACACACACACACACACACACACACACACACGCGCGCGTGCGCGCGCAGATTCTTTCTTACAGAGAGGACGACTTCTTAAAGTCTATTATATTTTGCGAACTGACTCAAACGTCCAGCAGAAGAAATTTGAACAAGTCGCGTAAGGCGAAAATACAATATTTAGTCAAGTAGCTGTCGAACTCACAGAATGAAACTGAACGCAATGCCATTTTTCAGCAAGACCGTATACTCGTAGCATCGTCAGTCCACCGCTCATGGCAAAGGCAGTGAAATTGACAAGAAGAGCGGGGTAGTAGTTGCGCTAAGAAGGATAGCACGCTTTTCTGTACCTCTCTTTGTTTTAACTTTCTGAGCGTGTTTTTAATCCAAACATATCATATCTATATGTTTTTGGAATCAGGAACCGACAAGGAATAAGATGAAAGTGTTTTTAAATTGATTTGGACAATTTAATTTTGATAATAATTTTTATATATTTAATTTTCAGAGCTTGTTTTTAATCCGAATATAACATATTTATATGTTTTTGGAATCAGCAAATGATGGAGAATAAGATAAACGTAAATTTGGATCGTTTTATAAATTTTTATTTTTTTTTACAATTTTCAGATTTTTAATGACCAAAGTCATTAATTAATTTTTAAGCCACCAAGCTGAAATGCAATACCGAAGTCCGGGCTTCGTCGAAGATTACTTGACCAAAATTTCAACCAATTTGGTTGAAAAATGAGGGCGTGACAGTGCCGCCTCAACTTTCACGAAAAGCCGGATATGACGTCATGAAAGACATTTATCAAAAAAATGAAAAAAACGTTCGGGGATTTCATACCCAGGAACTCTCATGTCAAATTTCATAAAGATCGGTCCAGTAGTTTAGTCTGAATCGCTCTACACACACACACACACACACACACAGACACACAGACACACAGACACACGCACATACACCACGACCCTCGTTTCGATTCCCCCTCGATGTTAAAATATTTAGTCAAAACTTGACTAAATATAAAAAAGACCGACAACGGAGGAAAAGAACAAGAAGATACTAGATCTAACGCCGTTGCGACGACCTGCTCACACAACTGTTTGTGAAACTCACCACGCTTGCTTCTAGCCGGAGGAGATCGGACGCGTACTGAAATCGAAGAAGGTGCTTTGGAAATTCCTTGAAGTTGAATGCAAAACAAATAACCGGACATCTGCAGAACCACCGCGGGCCGGATTTAGTTGACAATGCGTCATCATCACGAGTGACGTCAAGATATTTCGACATTTGTTTGTACATTACGTCACTCCAAGTGAGAAAGTCATACCGCTGTGCTGTCGCAGATCTTCTTGCCAGCAATTATCCAGCATTGGCCCACTGCTGGCGTGCCAGCAAAAACCCACCTATAATTGCCAGCAAATCGCCACCTATGGCCCAATGCTGGCAAACAAGCACTGGGCCACCAATGGCGTGCCAACAGTGGGCCAATTAAGGCATTTTACTGGCCGACAATATTACTGGAATGCCAGAGATGGGCCAGTGATGGCAAGCCATAACTGGGCCTTTGTTGGCAAACCATAATTGGCCCAGTGTTGGTTTTTTTATGGCCAGCTTTACCAAACTTGCCAGCAAAAAGCCAGCAGTGGCCCAGTTCTGGCATGTTTATTGGGTACGGAGTGAGTGAGTTTGTGTTATGTTACTGTTTGTTGATTTCTTACGGGAGCCTTGAGGGCTTCGCCTCTTGTTATGTAACATTTTAATGGACAATAAAGTGCTGTTATTGTTATTGCTATTGTTATCATCATCATCATCATCATCATCATCATCATCATCATCATCCCTCTCACAATATGTTACCTCAACGCCAGTAGCAGTCACAGTCGGAGCATCCGTGCCCATGGCAGAGATACGAACGTCGTCGTCGTACGTGGCTGTTGTGGTTGCGAACTCGATAGTCATGCCACCAACATCTAGCTGGTCGGGGAGACATTGTGCACGTGCTACAGGCAGAAAACACGCTGTCACTGTCAGCAGCAGCAGACCGGCTGGTAGCGGTAGGGTTGTCATTTTCTGTAACAAAAATTCACAACACGAAATAGGGTTGATCAGAAATGAACAGCACCCAAGCGGTAGGGTTGTTGAAGGGTCGAGGACGACCCCTCTTCTGCAAAGCCTTGGGAGAGGTGCACATGAGTCGTTTTTACATTTAGTCAAGTTTTGACTAAATGTTTTAACATAGAGGGGGGAATCGAGACGAGGGTCGTGGTGTATGTGCGTGTGTGTGTGTGTGTGTGTGTGTGTGTGTGTGTGTGTCTGTCTGTGTGTGTCTGTGTGTGTGTGTGTAGAGCGATTCAGACTAAACTACTAGACCGATCTTTATGAAATTTGACATGAGAGTTCCTGAGTATGATATCCTCAGACGTTTTTTTCATTTTTTTGATAAATGTCTTTGATGACGTCATATCCGGCTTTTCGTGAAAGTTGAGGCGGCACTGTCACGCTCTCATTTTTCAACCAAATTGGTTGAAATTTTGGTCAAGTAATCTCCGACAAAGCCCGGACTTCGGTATTGCATTTCAGCTTGGTGGCTTAAAAATTAATAAATGACTTTGGTCATTAAAAATCTGAAAATTGTAAAAAAAAACAAAAATTTATAAAACAATCCAAATTTACGTTTATCTTATTCTCCATCATTTGCTGATTCCAAAAACATATAAATATGTTATATTTCGATGAAAAACAAGCTCTGAAAATTAAATATATAAAAATTATTATCAAAATTAAATTTTCCAAATCAATTTAAAAACACTTTCATCTTATTCCTTGTCGGTTCCTGATTCCAAAAACATATAGATATGATATGTTTGGATTAAAAACACGCTCAGAAAGTTCAAACAAAGAGAGGTACAGAAAAGCGTGCTATCCTTCCCAGCGCAACTACTACCCCGCTCTTCTTGTCAATTTCACTGCCTATGCCGTGAGCGGTCGACTGCCGATGCTACGAGTATACGGTCTTGCTGCGTTGCATTGCGATCAGTTTCATTCTGTGAGTTCGACAGCTACTTGACTAAATGTTGTATTTTCGCCTTACGCGACTTGTTACATTTAGTCAAGTTTTGACTAAATGTTTTCACATAGAGGGGGGAATCGAGACGAGGGTCGTGGTGTATGTGTGTGTGTGTGTGTGTCTGTGTGTGTGTGTGTGTCTGTGTGTGTGTGTGTGTGTAGAGCGATTCAGACTAAACTACTGGACCGATCTTTATGAAATTTGACATGAGAGTTCCTGGGTATGATATCCCCGGATTTTTTTTTCATTTTTTCGATAAATACCTTTGATGACGTCATATCCGGCTTTTTGTAAAAGTTGAGGCGGCACTGTCACACCCTCATTTTTCAATTAAATTGATTGAAATTTTGGCAAAGCAATCTTCGACAAAGCCCGGACTTTGGTATTGCATTTCAGCTAGGTGGCTTAAAAACTAATAAGTGAGTTTGGTCATTAAAAATCGGAAACTTCTAATTAAAATTATTTTGTTATTAAACGATCCAAAAACAATTTCATCTTATTTTTCGTCATTTTCTGATTCCAAAAACATATACATATGTTAAATTTGGATTAAAAACAATCTCTGAAAATTAAAAATATAAAAATTATGATCAAAATTAAATTTCCGAAATCGATTTAAAAACTATTTCATCTTATTCCTTGTCGGTTCCTGATTCCAAAAACATATAGATATGATATGTTTGGATTAAAAACACGCTCAGAAAGTTAAAACGAAGAGAGGTACAGTAAAGCGTGCTATGAAGCACAGCGCAACCGCTGCCGCGCCAAACAGGCTCGTCACTTTCACTGCCTTTTGCACTAGCGGCGGACTACGTTCAGTTTCATTCTGTGAGTTCCACAGCTTGACTAAATGTAGTAATTTCGCCTTACGCGACTTGTTTGCCCTTCTCCCGAGATCAGTTACTTTTGTTTTGTTTCGTTTTCCTCTCCTAATTTGTGCATCTTCACAAGTTTTCTGTTTTATCTGTTTGTCATACATGGTGTCAATTGGAAACAAACGAAACAAAACATGAGAAACTGATCTCGTGGGAACGGTAGTGCACTCGAGGAAGGTTTGGAAAAAAACACAACACTGTCCCTTTCAACCCGTATGGGGCCACCACAACATGTGACAGACTGACCAATCCGCCAAACCGATTCGTTCATAGAGATAAGTTTAGCGGCATAACATTTACAGTGCCTCAGTGAAACAGACGAATCTATGTGCTAAAGCGGGCAATGTGTACCAGACGACAAAGTTGTCATTGTCTGTAAGTACAGTACACAGCACGAAATAGGGTTGATCAGATATAAGAATAAGAATAAGAATACTTTATTATCTCATAGAGAAATTCAGGCGTGGTACATAACAATAATACAAACAGGACATTGTTTTTACAGCGCCCAAGCGGTAGGGTTGTCATTGTCTTGACTAAATATAATAAGGACAAGAAAAGACACAAGACTTGACAAAATCAGGGATGAAAATTGCCTTGTTAAAAATAAACTGAAATTGGCATTCAGAAAAAGTGATAATTAAGGAAAAAGAAGGTGGGGGTCTGGGGGCCGCAGAAGGCCCCCAGTAGGGTCCAGGGGCAACGCCCCTGGTCGGAGTGTGGGGGCGAAGCCCCCAGAAGCTGAAGGTTTTTAGTGTTTTAGACACACAAAAATGCATATTTCAGCTTAATCATAGCCCCCACCCCCTTTCTCTTCCTTCCCATGTTTCTCAAATTAATTTTACACTAAGACTCAAAATAAGGAGGAGAAAGAGAGAGAGAGAGAGAGAGAGAGAGAGAGAGAGAGAGAGAGAGAGAGAGAGAGAGAGAGAGAGAGAGAGAGAGAGAGAGAGAGAGAGAGAGAGAGAGAGAGAGAGAGAGAGGCGGGGTGTGACGGTGTGGTTTCAATGTTCTTACCTTGTCTGTGCCAAACGACCCCAGTGACTGGTTAACCGACTGGGTTTTCAGGATAGTCAGGTGCTTGTTGCTTTTCAAGTGTCTTTTGAGGGCAGTCTTTCCATTGGAGCCGTAGTTGATAACATCGTTGCACAAAGTGCACTGAGCTTTTCCCGGCAAGTTGATTTTAGCAAAAGCATCGCCAACTTTCAGTTTCACGTCTTGTGTCTTCTGGCCTTTCTCGTCTTTCCAGCTCAATGATACAACTTCATCGAGCCAGTCGAATCTCCAGAGATTTTTCTTGTACTTCTGCTGGTCAATTTCCCGGGCTAGAACGGTTTCGTCTCGCTTTAGCTTCCTCATCATTTTGGCAGGTGGCTCGAAGCGATGTAAAAATGGCGCCGAATCATTCTCATACGGTATGCTTATACTGAATCCCCGATAGCTACGTTGAAACGGTGACTGTAGGAGACAAAGAGCGCGTTCCCATACGGATCGACCAGCAACAGTCTGACCGTTTTAGGAACCAACCGTTCAAGAATAGTATGGAATGGAACGTCGCGATCAGCGGACCGGCCGAAAAACGTGGGTCTATACCTACATATACCCCACCATTTTCTCAGCGGATTTGCACGAATCTCAAGAATGATCCCTGGAGCCTAAAAATTTACGGAATTCCGTAAATTTACGGAAGAATCCCATCGTGAGCCAAAAAACGGAATCGCACAAATAAATCGGATGGCCCATTGAAAATAATCGGAAAAGTCGGAAAAAACGGAGAATTTTCATCCCTGAAAATGTAAAAAGGACCAGGCAAGCTTGTCATCGCAAAACACTGTCAAACACAAATTCTAGTGGGTGTTTTAGGCGAAGTAATCTAATAGCAGTGAGATTTTCAATCGGAAATTCAACAACAAAAACAGGTAGAGATGCTCATTTCCAAAAACAAAACCCAACCAAACGAAACCTGGTATGACAGTAAATCCAAAACCCAACCAAACGAAACCTGGTATGACAGTAAATCCAAAACCCAACCAAACGAAACCTGGTATGACAGTAAATCCAAAAACAAAACCCAACCAAACGAAACCTGGTATGACAGTAAATCCAAAAACAAAACCCAACCAAACGAAACCTGGTATGACAGTAAATCCAAAAACAAAACCCAACCAAACGAAACCTGGTATGACAGTAAATCCAAAAACAAAACCCAACCAAACGAAACCTGGTCTGACAGTAAATCCAAAAACAAAAAGACTGCCAACGTTCCAAAATTCAGAATCAAAAAACAAGAAAGGTAGGTTGTTGGAACGTTTGTTATTGACAAAACAATACATTCACAGATATTTTGAACCAACGGTCTTTTAAGTGAACAGACAAACAAATATTCACACAAAACCTCTCTTGATAGAATCAGTTTTTGCCCACTCGTCAGGAAGCCGAGCGAATGAAATTCCGAATGATGAGTATTTCGAATCTCGTTGGGTCGAAATATCTGTGAATGTATTGTTTTGTCAACAACAAACGTTCCAACACCTACCGTTCTTGGGGTTTTTTGCTTAAGAAAGGTAAGTTGTTGGAACATTTGTGATTGACAAAACAATAAGTCACAGTCACAGATATTTGTGAACATACAAACAGATATTAATCAAACAAAAACATACTTAGCTCTCAAAAGGTGCGGCTGCTTAGGAAGAAGACACATGCGAGGCAATGATTATATATGACGAAATGTATGACCTTTGTTTTTTTGCAGTCTCAATTGTTTTTGGACTTGCATGACAGTGCTTGCAGATATTTCTGAATTTATAGTTGACCCGTCCAACAATAATATTATCTCGGTTAGCAATGAGACCACCGCGTACCGTGATCGTGATTCTCAACAGTGACAACGATCACTTGACGACAGAAATTGTCAGTGTTAAGCATTGGGGGAGCGTCAACAGTGACAACGATCACGTGACGACAGAAAGTGTCACTGTCAACCAATGGGGGAATCAACGATTTAGTGGAACAGTTGTCGGTGACAAGTGTATGTTAGTTGTGTTTTGTTTTTTTCTCCATTTATCAATAGACCCAGAGCATGCACTCAAAGTGACTGGTCCCCTACCTTAAACACACACACGCACTCACATGAAACGCACAGACACGCGCGCGCTCGCACACACACACACACACACACACACACACACACACTCACGCGCGCGCGCACGCATACACACACACACTCACGCGCGCGCGCGCGCGCATACACACACAGACACACACTCACGCGCGCGCGCACGCACACCGGCACACACACACACACACACACACACACACACCTGATAGTGACCCTTGATCATTTTCTTGACAACCCGAATTCACGGCACATTCTGCTATCGACGTGTTTTTCAATGTCCGATTGAAGACGTGTACCGATCGAGTGCCCTACAATCAAAGCTGAAAGATTTGCCATCTTCGCTGGTTTGATAACTTGCACCCAAACAAACAAATGCAGGCTAAGACAGTGGACATTATTACAGTCTGAGCACAAAGACGACAAGAAAAATGTTCATTCAAAATGAACAGCGTCGATGCAATGTCCGCCAAAGATTTATTTTGGGAAGTGTTAAAGGTTAGGGTCAAAAGTTAATGAATTGCATGTTGTGCTGGATATATAAATTGTTTATTTCAGTCAATGCTTGCTATGAATTTATCAAACAGCCACAAGAAAAAACAAGTCGCGTAAGGCGAAAATACAACATTTAGTCAAGTAGCTGTCGAACTCACAGAATGAAACTGAACGCAATGCCATTTTTCAGCAAGACCGTATACTCGTAGCATCGTCAGTCCACCGCTCATGGCAAAGGCAGTGAAATTGACAAGAAGAGCGGGGTAGTAGTTGCGCTAAGAAGGATAGCACGCTTTTCTGTACCTCTCTTTGTTTTAACTTTCTGAGCGTGTTTTTAATCCAAACATATCATATCTATATGTTTTTGGAATCAGGAACCAACAAGGAATAAGATGAAAGTGTTTTTAAATTGATTTGGACAATTTAATTTTGATAATAATTTTTATATATTTAATTTTCAGAGCTTGTTTTTAATCCAAATATAACATATTTATATGTTTTTGGAATCAGAAAATGATGGAGAATAAGATAAACGTAAATTTGGATCGTTTTATAAATTTTTATTTATTTTTTACAATTTTCAGATTTTTAATGACCAAAGTCATTAATTAATTTTTAAGCCACCAAGCTGAAATGCAATACCGAAGTCCGGGCTTCGTCGAAGATTACTTGACTAAAATTTCAACCAATTTGGTTGAAAAATGAGAGCGTGACAGTGCCGCCTCAACTTTCACGAAAAGCCGGATATGACGTCATAAAAGACATTTATCAAAAAAATGAAAAAAACGTCTGGGGATTTCATACCCAGGAACTCTCATGTCAAATTTCATAAAGATCAGTTTAGCAGTTTAGTCTGAATCGCTCTACACACACACACAGACACACAGACACACAGACACGCACGCACGCACATACACCCCTCGATTCCCCCTCTACGTTAAAACATTTTGTCAAAACTTGACTAAATGTAAAAAGAACTCTTTAATTAAACATTAAAGCTTGTTTGAAACAGGTAGAAAGGAAGAGTTGATATTGCAATATCTGTACGTGGGAATGTGGTGAAAAAGAGTGCTAAAAGTAGTAAGTCAGTCTCAGATCCATTTAAAATATTATTTTATTGCAGAAAAACAAAATACAAATTTTTAAAAAAAACACAGAACCATTACCAGGTGTCATAGGAATGTTTGAAAACAATAGTTTTAATTTTACACTGTAAATACAGGAATCAGAATTAAACACCTCAAATTGGCACATGAATAAGTACTGACATGAGCGTACAATATTTTAATGGAAGTGCATTTTTAGCACGAAGCATCCGCAGGAGGATGCACTAACAATTACATGGCGATGAAGGAAGAAACAAAACAATAAGCTCGATGATACGATGTGTCCGCTTCAATTGCAGCTAGGAAAGTGAGGACACTTAGCGTGGGAAGCATCTCTGTGAGACAAAACGGGGGGGGGGGGGGGGGGGGGGGGGGGAGGGGTGCAACCGCCGGTGATAGGTCGGTTCGTGGAAGGTTGATGGGCATTGGCTAAGCAAATTAGTAGCATGAGTAAACCGCGTGATGGAAATTGACCATTTGCATTTCCCATAACCTCCATTGTTGCCACAAGACTTTTTAAGTAAATATAACTGCGCAGTCAGCGGCACAGACGACGCACTGCAGATTATTAAGGTAATTCTTTTTTTCCCCAGCCCGCTACACGTTGCGTGAAAAGAAAACAGGCCAAGTACTCGTCATAATCCCCCCCGCGGGTTAGGGGGAAGAATTTACCCGATGCTCCCCAGCATGTCGTAAGAGGCGACTAACGGATTCTGTTTTTCCTTTTACCCTTGTTAAATCAAATTTCCGAAATCGATTTAAAAACAATTTCATCTTATTCCTTGTCGGTTCCTGATTCCAAAAACATATAGATATGATATGTTTGGATTAAAAACACGCTCAGAAAGTTCAAACGAAGAGAGGTACAGAAAAGCGTGCTATGCAGCACAGCGAAACCACTACTGCGCTGAACAGGCTCGTCAGTTTCACTCCGTTTTGCACAAGCGACGGACTACGGTCATTGTGAAACAAGAAGGGCAAAGTCCATACGACTCACATGCTTGACCTTGACCTTTACATGACCTTCAGGGTCAAGGTCAAATAACTAAACCTAGCAATGACATCATACACTAAGAACTGCTTTACACATTTTTCCTACCAAAATACATGTGACCCAAGGTCAAGGTCATCCAAGGTCATGCAACACAAAGCTGTTAATTCAAGACATAGGAAATACAATGGTGCTTATTGGCTCTTTCTACCATGAGATATGGTCACTTTTAGTGGTTCACTACCTTATTTTGGTCACATTTCATAAGGGTCAAAGTGACCTTGACCTTGATCATATGTGACCGAATGTGTCTCATGATGAAAGCATAACATGTGCCCCACATAATTTTTAAGTTTGAAACAGTTATCTTCCATAGTTCAGGGTCAAGGTCACTTCAAAATATGTATACAATCCAACTTTAAAGGACCCTTGCGACCTTGACCTTGAAGCAAGGTCAACCAAACTTGTGTCCAAAGATAGGGCTTACATTGCCCTGTATAGCATACATAGCTCAGGTTGCCATTCTCGATAACTTCAGAAAAAAATGCGAAAATGTGAAAAATTGTCGTTTTTAAGACAACAATTATGGCCCCTGTGACCTTGAACTTGAAGTGAGGTCAAGTTGCCGCACATGTTTTTTGAGATCTTGTAACCATACACCATCAGGCCACATCAGGTGTTGATAGACTTAATAGTGTCCAAGAAATATCCAACGTCCGAGGGCAAGCCGAAGGGCACGACATTCCGCTGACTGTAGCTTATCAAGCCATTTTCGAGCCGACGAGAAGTAGGCCTCCTGTCCATATGATAGTCTTGATCTTATAAGAGCTCTGGTGATGTTTGTTGGAATAACTGGGCACTTTGCCCATGGTTGGGCAGCCAGTATTTTAAGAAGGTTGATGGTCTTATTTGCTTTGCTTAAAAGATACTTTAAGTGAGCAGTCCATAGTCCATTTGAGGTGAAAAGTACGCCCAGATATTTCACCTGCTGACTGGGTGAGACAACAGATTTATCTAGTGAGAACTGTATCTTTTCTCGATCTTCCAGTTTTCGGTTTGTAAAGACAACGAATACAGTTTTCTCGGCAGAGAGAGTGAAGCCATTCTCCCGCATATCGTTCGCAATGTTATCTATAGCTGTTTGCCACTCTTTAGAGAATTTGTGTTCTGTTTTATAGGTTTTGTTTTGATACTCTTTGCATAGAGCAATATCATCCGCATAAAGCGTCAGTTCGGCTCCATGTGTTTTAATTGTCGATATGTCATGCAGCATAATGCTAAAAAGCAGTGGTGCTATTACTGAGCCCTGTGGCACTCCCATGTCAACTTTGCGAGTGGATGATTTGGCACCTTTATAATCAGTTTGAAAGGATCTGTTCAGTAGAAAGCTTTTTATGTATTGAAACATATTACCACTGATGCCTAATTGCTTCAATTTGAACAACAATCGTTGGTGCCATACCGTATCGTAGGCTTTTTTGATGTCAAAAAAGACAGCAAAGAGAGACTTCTTGCGTGAGAGAGCTTTCTTAATTTTGGAGGACAGTTTTACAATGTGATCCGAGACACCCCTGCCTCGACGGAAACCGGCTTGGCACAGGGGTATTACCTTTTTTCTTTCCATTTCATCTTCTAGTCTGGATTTTAGTATTTTTTCATATATTTTGCTCAGATGGGAGGTCAGAGATATAGGGCGCCAGTTGGAAGGGTCAGCTCTTGGTTTTCCAGGCTTTAAAATGGGGATCACAACAGCCTCTTTCCAAGCTGAGGGAATCAGGCCAGACTTCCAGCATGTTGAATAAAAATCCAGTAAAAGATTTAATCCTTGGTTTGGTAAATGTTGTATGACCTGATAGTTTATTGGATCAGAACCACAGGCGGATCGGACTTTTGTCACCGATGCTATAGCCGTTTTCAGTTCTTGAATGGATAAGGGAGCATTTATTTTTAAGGAAGGGTTGAGTTCTGGGTCGTTTAAGTCCTGTTTATCCTCCCACTTCTTACGGAAGAGTTCCTGCTCACATAACAGTTTATCTGTTTGGCTTGCTGCTGCAAAAATATCTGCAAACAGTTCTGCTTTTTCAGGAAGGCTTTCATATTTGTTTCCTTCGTGCATAAGAGGACGTTCAGCCTGCTTGTGTCTGCATTTGAATTTCCTTATTTTGGTCCAAATTTTTCCAAGGCATTCAAAGCAGGCCATTGTATACCACCAAGCAGGATTCCTCCCTCTTGACATGTGGCGGCGTAAGTGCTGCGCAGATTACAATGTTCGAGCCAACACAGTGCAAAACTCAACAAAAGAGGAGCTACAACCGCATTACAATCATGTCCAAAACAAAAAGGCCCACCTTGGCACTACTTTCTCCTCAATGGCTCAATTCAATGCTTCACTCTTTAGTGAAATCAGTGTCGACCCAAATGATGTGGCCCAAAACCCCATATCTCGTGATCCCTCATGGACAATGAAAGAAATGAATTTTGACACAGAATATTGCACAGCTACAAAGGATGATCAGTTATTACTCAGGATACAAGCCCTTGAGCACATTGATACTGTATACAAAGGCCATGTTCATGTTTACACAGACGGGTCAGTGTTGGATGACAAGAAGGCTGGCGCAGCTTTTGTAATCCCCAGCGATGACATGACTGGGAAATTTAAACTGTGCAACAGAAACTCGATCTTCTCAGCTGAGCTCCTTGCCATCTGCATGTCGCTTGTTCATCTCAATCTCAAGAACACTCCTCCTCAAAAGATAGCTATATTCTCTGACTCCAAAGCAGCCATTGAAGCATTGAGATCTAACAAAAGATCAAAAAGACATGATCTTGTCATTGCCATAAAGGAGCTGGCAAATAAAATTATAAACAAGTCGCGTAAGGCGAAAATACAATATTTAGTCAAGTAGCTGCCCTTTTTCAGCAAGACCGTATACTCGTAGCATCGTCAGTCCACCGCTCATGGCAAAGGCAGTGAAATTGACAAGAAGAGCGGGGTAGTAGTTGCGCTAAGAAGGATAGCACGCTTTTCTATACCTCTCTTTGTTTTAACTTTCTGAGCGTGTTTTTAATCCAAACATATCATATCTATATGTTTTTGGAATCAGGAACCGACAAGGAATAAGATGAAAGTGTTTTTAAATTGATTTCGAAAAAAAAATTTTGATAATAATTTTTATATATTTAATTTTCAGAGCTTGTTTTTAATCCGAATATAACATATTTATATGTTTTTGGAATCAGCAAATGATGGAGAATAAGATAAACGTAAATTTGGATCGTTTTATAAATTTTTATTTTTTTTTTACAATTTTCCGATTTTTAATGACCAAAGTCATAAATTAATTTTTAAGCCACCAAGCTGAAATGCAATACCGAACCCCGGGCTTCGTCGAAGATTACTTGACCAAAATTTCAACCAATTTGGTTGAAAAATGAGGGCGTGACAGTGCCGCCTCAACTTTCACGAAAAGCCGGATATGACGTCATCAAAGACATTTATCAAAAAAATGAAAAAAACGTTCGGGGATTTCATACCCAGGAACTCTCATGTCAAATTTCATAAAGATCGGTCCAGTAGTTTAGTCTGAATCGCTCTACACACACACACACAGACACACACACAGACACACACACAGACACACGCACATACACCATACCCTCGTTTCGATTCCCCCTCGATGTTAAAATATTTAGTCAAAACTTGACTAAATATAAAAAAGGAAGCGAGATTAACCTGGTCTGGTGTCCAGCACACGTGAACGTGCCTGGCAACGAGAAAGCGGACAAAGCCGCTAAAGAAGCTGCCCAAGGCATAGGCGCCTCCGAGGTAGACCTGCCATTGTCTGCTTCTGAGATCAGTAGCCTTGCAGACTCTCTTCTCTGGAGAGAATGGAGGAACAAATATATGCACAAGGCTATAAGCTCTGGCTGGCTCATTCGGGAAGCCCCATCAAAACAGATGAACACCTATAACTCATGCCCACGTGTAATAAAAAGGATTAACCGCCTGAGGGCAGAAGCTGGGAATTACCAATTTCTAGAGCTTAAATGCACCTGTCAATCCGACCTCACCATTGCTCATTTGACTTTGGAGTGTGATTTGAACTCATGCCACTTTCAACCCCTGACTCAGTTTATAAACTCAAATAGAAATATTCTGCCAAACACCTCAAAGGAAAAATTAAGCTATCTTTTAAGTTTTAATAAAGACCTTGGGTGGCAAGGTCCCAAACTTATCGCTGGACTTATGCACACGCACCCACTTGGTCCCTGGATATGAAGAGACGTTGCTGCGGCTGACGCCATTGCTTCTCATACAGCTACTATATATTTTTATCAGAACTTTTAAAAATACCATTTTATATCCAAGTATCTCTTAACACCATTTTTAATTAGATGAGTGAGAGTGTGCGGGGGGCGGGAGGGTGGTGAACCACTGTACATAAAGGGAAAGTTTGTGTGCGTGCCTGTGTGTGTTCTTAATCTAAGACAAATGTCGCCAATGTTTTTACAGAGTGACGTTAAATAAACGATTTTATCATCATCATCATATCCAACGTTAAAGTTTTTCGGACGGACGGACGGACGGACGGACGGACGGACGACTCGGGTGAGTACATAGACTCACTTTTGCTTCGCATGTGAGTCAAAAATGCAGTGCGTTCAGTTTCATTCTGTGAGTTCCACAGCTTGAACTTCGCCTTAGTAATTTCGCCTTACGCGACTTGTTGATTCTTTGTCTTCTTTACTTATTTCTTATACAGCACAGCTGTGTTCAAAACACGTGAACAGTTCTTTTCTGAAACTGCTACTGAGCAAGTTGTTCGCATCATGCGTGAAGGCTATACGCATCCTATCGGAGAACGAGAAACAATATTATGGAAAAAGTCCTTTAAAAAAGTTGCGCGAAAGACACCAGGGACAGTATTTTTCACCTCTTTTCAAACAATCATAACTTTTGAGCCCGTGAAAAAATGTTTCTGAAACTTGGCCCACATGTAATGGCACCATTCTTTGCAAAGTATACAAAGTTGAGTGCATGTCACATTTGTTTCTTGGACGTTACAAATTTTTAACGGAAAACCATTACAACGTCCATTCTCGGATTCTGTTTGCTATAAGTACGGGAACATATACTGACGAGGGTCTTTGTCATCGTTCTGTGAAATTTGGAGAGGCTGCTATTTGTAGTTTTAAATTTATTGTATATCAACTGCGTCTACCCAGCAAAAACATCATAAAAACCTTGGATTTGTTGCCGTTTTTCAGGATTGTGGTCGCTCTTCTTTACACGCTGGATCAGCCTGACTGCGCGGCGGATTTGAACGAAATGTGTATGACTTGTTAGGTAGGACACCAAATAAACTTTTTGGTGTAAAAAATGTAAAATATCATTCAGTTTAAGTTACCGTTTTGACGGTTGAAAGTGAATCATGCCGTAAAAGAACGCCATTTTTGAGGGTAGGTGTGGTCACGAACCTCTGACGTCATACCCAAATATTGCTCAGATTCCAGAAACACATTTTTGAGCAGAAGAAAGACTGATCTTCAAATACACGTATATTTCTGACCAAAACACTGCTGTTTAACATCTGCTCAGTGTAGAAAACACCTACCTTGGAACATATTTGCACCTGTTTGTGGCTACTCTGGGGGTCAATTTAACAACAAATTGCAACACACACAAGAACATTGATCTGATGTGTCCTCTCTCTTCCATACCTCACTGGGTCATATATTTTTAACTTCACGGTTTCAGGTTTTTTGGTCTCTTTACCAAGCATGCCAATTTGAAATGTCACCAGATTTTGCGAAAGACAACGTCAAGCAAGGCAAAACAATGCAAGGTATATTGTATACAAGAAACCCTAAGAAACACACGAAAAAGTTGAAATAAATAACAAAACAATGCAAGGCAAAGTGTATACAAGAAACCCCAAGAAACACACGAAAAAGTAGAAATAAATAACAAGACAATGCAAGGCAAAGTGAAAACAAGAAACCCCAAGAAACACACAAACAAGTAGAAATAAATAACAAGACAATGCAAGGGAAAATATATACAAGAAACCCCAAGAAACACACGAAAAAGTTGAAATAAATAACAAAACAATGCAAGGCAAAGTGTATACAAGAAACCCCAAGAAACACACGAAAAAGTAGAAATAAATAACAAGACAATGCAAGGCAAAGTGAAAACAAGAAACCCCAAGAAACACACAAACAAGTAGAAATAAATAACAAGACAATGCAAGGCAAAGTGTATACAAGAAACCCCAAGAAACACACAAACAAGTAGAAATAAATAACAAGACAATGCAAGGCAAAGTGTATACAAGAAACCCCAAGAAACACACAAACAAGTAGAAATAAATAACAATACAATGCAAGGCAAAGTGTATACAAGAAACCCCAAGAAACACACAAACAAGTAGAAATAAATAACAATACAATGCAAGGCAAAGTGTATACAAGAAACACACAAACAAGTAGAAATAAATAACAAGACAATGCAAGGCAAAGTGTATACAAGAAACCCCAAGAAACACACAAACAAGTAGAAATAAATAACAAGACAATGCAAGGCAAAGTGTATACAAGAAACCCCAAGAAACACACAAACAAGTAGAAATAAATAACAAGACAATGCAAGGGAAAATGTATACAAGAAACCCCAAGAAACACACAAACAAGTAGAAATAAATAACAAGACAATGCAAGGGAAAATATATACAAGAAACCCCAAGAAACACACGAAAAAGTTAAAATAAATAACAAAACAAACATTTTACAATTCAATGTACTCGTATACATGTTATGTTATATGAAGTCTTATATCGCGCGCGTATCTCCAGACTCGGACTCAAGGCGCAGGGATCCATGTATGATAATGAGATAAGAGAGAGTTTCTGTACTTATACAACAGTTCTCCAACAGCGGAATAAGAGTTTTTTAGGAGTGCCTCAACCTTTCTGTTGATATCAGCAGCAGCCAAACACCAGGGGATTGAGTCGTTGTACCCCTCGTACAGTTGTACACTACAACAGCGACAAGGGAGTATTCTGGGAGTGCAGGACAAATTTTCCTTGATGTCAGCAGCATCCAAACGCTAGAGGAGTGAAGCGTTGTACGCCTCATACACTTCTACACTACAACATCTTAAAGGAAGTATTGTGGGAGTGCCCTAAAACTGTTCCTTGATGTCAGCAGCAGTCAGCCGCCGAGGCAGGGAGTCCCCGTACTCCTTCAAGAGTTCCATGGCGTAGCGAGCGGCATCCTCCGCGTTGTCCGCCAGGCGGCAGTTCTTGAGACCCCGTGTCCACGTGTTGTGGTAGGAGGACAGCTTCTGGTGGCAGTTGTCCAGTAGCACGTGCGGAATGTTCAGCAGGACGGACAGGATGTGACCATGTAGCCTGAAAGGACACGTAAGAAAGAAGATGCTTTGCTATCCATGCAATGAATACAATGGACAGGATGTGTCTGTTTAGCCTGAAGGGACACGTAAAAAATACGATTTTTTGTGGACCTCAGTTGCATGCAGGCTGCGACAACCCTTACATTTTGTCCCCTCCCCCCCCCTTTTTGTTGTTGTTGTTGTTGTTGTTGTTTGTTTTCTTTATTCTTCAAGAATCCAAGATTCTTTGTTGTCCATGCAATCAAAACAACGGACAGGATGTGTCCGTGTAGCCTGAAAGGAAACACTGAACATAAGAAATAAGATTCCTTGTTGTACAAGCACACTGATGACGGACACTGATGAATACTCAGGTGAGTTAACATTTCTGAGTTATTGGATCGTTAATTGATGACAAAACAAGACGTTTCAATCACGGTACATGTACTTCGAACCAAAGGCCTTTAAAATGGGCCTAGAGATCATGCAGCCTGAAATCAGACATCACACGCAAAACATCAGATTGTTTACTGTCCATCATGAAGACATGCAAGTACTGGACACGATATACACGTGCAGCCCGATTTAAGAAATAACAAACAACAAGAAGAGCAAACGCTCGATCGAGTCACTTTCGCAGTTCTGAATATTATATGAGGCATCAGATGGACAGGAAGAAATTGCTATTCACAACACAATGAGTCACGTTCACATAAAATTTGAGCCCGGTCACTTTTATAGTTTCCGAGAAAAGCCCAACGTTAAGTTGTGTGTTGCCGAACAGAAAAGGCTAGTTATCTCCCTTGTTTTTCTGATAACGTTCGTAAAAGGCTACAGATGTAAATACTTTGATGTAAAGAATAATCCTACAAAGTTTCAATCACATCCGATGAACTTTGTCAAAGATATAAAATGTCTAATTTTTCCTTTGACGCTGACCTGTGACCTTGAAAAAGGTCAAAGGTCAACGAAACCATCGTTAAAGTGTAGAGGTCATTGGAGGTCACGACTAAACAAAATATGAGCCCGATCGCTTTGATAGTTTCCGAGAAAAGTCCAACGTTAAGGTGGTGTCTACGGCCGGCCGGCCGGACGGCCGGCCGGACGGCCGGCCGGACAGACTAACACTGACCGATTACATAGAGTCACTTTTTCTCAAGTGACTCAAAAACAACAAAAAAAACAAAAAAAAAAGAAATAACACGTAAGACGTATCTTGTTTTTTTATTCTGAATTTTGGAACTTTGGCAGTCTCACGAAATATGTGTGCATTCAAAGATCCGTTTTTCTTTTAGTAAAAAAAATGGGGTTATGTAGTTTATTTTTGGCCTTTAAATGCACACGCTTTTGAACAAAGCACTTCAGTTGAACATGCAGGCCATAAGCCTGGACTTACATCCTTGAAGGTCCTTGTCTACATTTTTATACCGAAATCGCCATTTGACCATTAAAATGCACAGTCTATTATCTACAAATATCAACAATACACCCCCTTTCGATCAGGAAAGACGAAGCCAGTGTAGCCGTTTGAAAATTCAGTGTAGTATTCCAGCGTAGTACTTATAGTAGGATATCCTTATTTGGAAAATGCCAAGCGCAAAACTCCTCTCAAATCCCATGCATTTCGTGCGTTAAAAAAAAAAAGCGTGGACAGCGCTCCAGTGTCAAACTGTTGCTGCACTTGTTTGGGCGTGGCTATAAGCATCGTGACATGAATTTGATTGATCAGTATTTTTAGGCAAAGCACATGTTCTCAGCAAACACAAAACAAAATATTGGAAGCGTGAGTCACGCTACCCAAAAATAAAATCTTTTTTTACATATATTTTTTTTCTATAACTTTTTTCCCCATGGTTCATTCATCATCTGACATAACTTTTTAGCAAAATCTAACCATACGAATTACGATTATTGAAAAAAAGCAAAAATGTGGACGACCACCTTTAAGCCCAGTGTATAATGAATATATCAATATACGCCGGGGAAAACATCCTTGATATGAATGTGCCTATATAGCTTTACTTTATGTGGGGAACATGTGAGATGAATGTGCCTATATAGCTTTACTTTATGTGGGGAACATGTGAGATGAATGTGCCTATATAGCTTTACTTTATGTGGGGAACATGTGAGATGAATGTGCCTATATAGCTTTACTTTATGTGGGGAACATGTGAGATGAATGTGCCTATATAGCTTTACTTTATGTGAGGAACATGTGAGATGAATGTGCCTATATAGCTTTACTTTATGTGAGGAACATGTGAGATGAATGTGCCTATATAGCTTTACTTTATGTGGGGAACATGTGAGATGAATGTGCCTATATAGCTTTACTTTATGTGGGGAACATGTGAGATGAATGTGCCTATATAGCTTTACTTTATGTGAGGAACATGTGAGATGAATGTGCCTATATAGCTTTACTTTATGTGAGGAACATGTGAGATGAATGTGCCTATATAGCTTTACTTTATGTGAGGAACATGTGAGATGAATGTGCCTATATAGCTTTACTTTATGTGAGGAACATGTGAGATGAATGTGCCTATATAGCTTTACTTTATGTGAGGAACATGTGAGATGAATGTGGGCAGCATTTCTCCACTCCATTCGTGGTTACCCCAGATGCTACCCATGTGGGGCCCAGATCGGAACTGGGCCAGTGATGTTCGCAGACTTAGAGGACAATAGGTCAGTTGGACCTGGACTTAAAATATGTAGAGGCCCAAATTAATGTCCATGCTACACAAAATAGTGTTCGGCCGCCCGAGCACCTACACGTCAAAACTATTGAACAGTCACAGCCCAGAACAATGCATCAGACAACAAAAAGTATAAGTCGATGACTAAAACCCCAGACCTAAAGACATGCGCAAAATACCATTGGGCCGACACGGGGCTCATAATTATGCGGTGCTGGTAGGGTAGTGTATTTTGGTTGTACCTGTCAAACGGGCGAAGTGGCGTAGTGGTAAGACATGGGCCACCTAATTGGAAGGTCGTGAGTTCGAATCCCGGCCGCGGCCGCCTGGTGGGTTAAGGTATGGAGATTTGTCCGATCTCCCAGGTCAACTTATGTGCATAACTGATTGTGCCTTATCTCCCTTCGTGTGTACAAGCAAGCACAAGACCAAGTGCGCACGGAAAAGATCCTGCAATCCTTGTCAGAGTTTGGTGGGTTATAGAAACACGAAAATGCAGCGCATGGCTGCCTGAATGGCGGGGTAAAAACGGTCATACAGGTAAAAGCAGTGGGAGTTTCAGCCCATGAACGAAACAAACAAACAATGTGCCGGGTGTAATTTGGTTGTACCTGTCGGTGACCAGCACTCGGCCTTGTTGCAGGATGACCAGACCGTTGTGCATGGCGTTCACGGCTTGCTTGACCGTCCCGCTAGACTTGAGAGACGACATCCTCACCCAGTCCCACTGCCACGTGGTCACGTTGCCTGGTAGCTTCGGCACCTGGAGGATGGAATATTACTTGTTATAAGGATAATAGTGATGAAGATGATGATGATGATAATGATGGTGGTGATGATGATGATTATATATGTGTGTGTATGTGTGTGTGTGTGTGCGTGTGTATGAATGTGTGTGTATGAATGTGGGTGTTTGTGTGTGTATGTGTGTGTGTGTGTGTGTATATGTATGATGATGATGATGACTGTGTGTGTGTGTGTGTGTGTGTGTGTGTGTGTGTGTGTGTGTGTGTGTGTGTGTGTGCGTGTGTGTATGTGTATGTGTATGTGTGTGCGCGCGAGTGTGTGTGTGCGCGAGTGTTTGTGTGAGTGCCTGAACTCCTTATTTTCCCCCTAATACAGATTGAAAGGGTGAAATACGATTGTTACTTTCAGACTTTTTGTATCGTGCTGATAACTAGCTTTTTATCTTGCGAAGAAGTTTTATTTTGCGTTTAGTAGTTGATTTTTCTTCAGTAAACCTATAAGAGTAATTACACTGTTTACAGCTAATTAGCTTTGATCAGACATTAATCATAAGTTAAATAAAGAAAAGATCACAACTGCTCCCTATTAGAAGCCCGGGCGCCTAATGCAGTGAAACGGTCTTCAAGAATCACTGTATATAAAAAGCCCCCGTTGACTTTAACATAACATGCTACACCTTAGTATGCAAGTCAGACTAATTCAAATATATATATGCTTCAGAATCATATATTTCGGTTAGACGAGAACATTATGAAACAAAGAAAACTTATCAAACAAGCAAACCAAATGCCTACACACGACTCGCCTTCGTTACCCCCGCCCACACACACCACCACCACCACCACACACACCACCCCCACAGACACACACATTACCCCCACACACACCATCCCCACCCCACAAACACACCAACACACACACACCCCCCACCCCCCCAACACACCCACATACACACACACAGTTCAACTACAACCTTCCCAAGCAGTGGGTTCTCTTCGTCTGCTCGGCGTTGCCAGATGACGTCATAGTAGGGCGGGGCGAAGCGGGCCACGTGGCCAAGCTGAAAGGCCATGTCGGGAGCGAGCACGATATGGGTACCATTGGCAAAAAGTCGCCGCGCGATGTGAAGAGACAGACGGTCTCGCATCAGGAGTGTCAGGTTCGGGTTACAGCAGTAGTTGTTCCGGGCAAAGTCGAAATGCTTCTGGTTTGCGTTCATGTAGATGCTCTGCGAGAAGAGCACGGTCCTGTAGCCTGGGAACAGCTTCAGCGCTTTGTCTCGGCACCCGTCGGCGATAGCGTAGCCGAAGATGTTGCCTCCCCCGTGCATGAGCACCACCACCTCGTCCATGCTGTGCTGCTGAGCAAGTTTCAGTGCGTGCTGGAAATTTTTATCATTGCAGGCAAAGAGGTTGATGAAAAAGAGAATCTCGATACCCATGTTTTCCAGCATAATCAGCTCCCCTATGGTGATGGCGGCGTCTCCTTTGTTTTCGTGCGAAGCCAGATCAAAAACCACTGCGTACTTCTTGCCTCGGAATAGCTGGGTGAACAGGTTATCGTGGACACGCTTGGTTTCGGCTATCACCTCCTGGGAGGTCGTCAGGTAGGGCGACAAACCGTCCGTGTCGAAAGGCGTGGTCAGTAAATTGTCCCTGGACACAAACTCCTCCACCTCCTTGGCCGTCTTGCGGTCCGGCTGATACACTATGCGTCCAGCAATCAGGACTTTCCCGTCCGTCCAGTTCACGTGCCCGAAACGGAGATTTTGCGCGTAATTTGTCTTGGACTTGCTCGGGAACCTGGGGTCAGACCGCAAGACTGGAGAAATGAACTCTTTTTTTCCAAGCGTTGATTCGAATCCATGCAGTTCTCTTGGTTTCTGGATCAGTTGGAATCTAGACATCTGCGTCATCAGCGGCTGTCCTGACGTCAAACAGATGACGAAGACGAAGAGGAGAATGAGCAGGCGGCCGAGAAGACTTTCTCGCTCCCTGTAGATCTTTGGACGGCCCGGAGTGGTGGCCGTGTCTGCAAGCAGTGACATGATAACAGAATATAGCTATTCTGATGAACACGTGGGGGAATTCGGGGACTGTGATTGGATGGTCTCTCCAGATTATCAAAGCATAATGCTGCGGAAGTCGGCCATTTTTCTCAATATCCAAAAGCATATTGACGAAAATGGCCGACTTTCTTATCTCGTAACTCCACACCGTAAATACCCCACTTCCCCTCTGAAGTATTGATGTACAACCCATGGCACTAACATTCATGTAGTCGTTTATAACTGAGGTTGAAAAATTCGCTTCATGACGAGACAAGCGATACCATTCACCCAAACTGAAAACTTCGCTGTCGTCTGCTCGCGTTGTACGGATTAGCTGTTCTCTTCTTCTCCCCTTGTTGCATCCTAGATCTTCAGTTGTTTCTAGTTTTCCGTTGATGTTGTGTTTACTTAAAAAGCTGTTTCAACAACTGTGTTGTGAAATCGAATGCACTTGGAGTCAGTTTTTCTTCCAAAGTCAGAAAGCGTGTAGCGGTGTGCATGTCTGCGCGAATATGATGC
Source organism: Littorina saxatilis (assembly GCF_037325665.1). Taxonomy (NCBI): domain Eukaryota; kingdom Metazoa; phylum Mollusca; class Gastropoda; order Littorinimorpha; family Littorinidae; genus Littorina; species Littorina saxatilis. Next base: position 4,425,225 of record NC_090255.1, read on the forward strand.
GCGTAAGAAGTTTGTCTGCTAGCAAAACCTGAGATCAACGCATCGACGCAAAAACTGTCATTTTGTAAGTTTGGAACAACAAATCAAGGTCATAACAGCTATATAATCGCTATTGTGTCTTCAGCGTAGCAATAGGGTCCGATATTTAGACTCGAACAAGTATAATGCGACTCGTCTTCGACTCGTCGGCATTATACTTGTCTCGTCTAAATATATATATTGTAATGGTGTCTTCACAACAACTATTTCTTGCTCAATTGATTTACACAAAATGTAGGTGCTGTCTGGCTGGATTTTATGGATAAAATGTAACTCAAACACTAGACAAAATCAAAGATTCCAAAAGTTTTAACTTGATAGAAATATCTTGCAGTTGGTGTCCACCAAGTACTTACATCATTGTCCATGCATACCTATGATTGACGATCAATAAAGGAAAGAGACATGAAGGCAATTATGTTTTGACTTTTATTTCCGGTACAGCTGTGTTTTAGCTCCCATTACAATCATAGACTTTTCCATCTGAGCATTTTTTATTTTTGATGCTCATGTCAGAATTTCATTGCTCAGTATTGTGCCTGTCCTCATATATCAGTGTTGTTGCTAAAAAAAAACCCAATAGGTCCAAATGTCCTGGCTTTAAAAAAACAATAGGTCCAAATTGTACCGCCATACCTTTGATACATGCAATGCTAAATAACTTACAGTCCGGAGTTAAATCTATCTTTTTGCGCAAACATGTTGCTTTGATGTCGCTTCCTAATTCCTAAAGTTTTAATTGTTCATAAACTTTGCGAGGAGAAAGAGCTTGACATTCCTGGCCTGCCCTTTCCAATACAGTGCCCGGTGTGCGAATGTAGGGATCCTGCCTGATCTTCGCATTACCATGCCGTAGTATTATATTGATGAACTTTCCGCTGTTTGCGCCGTTTTCGGTAAATAGGTACACCGGCTGGATCGGGTATTTCCGTAAACGCAGCCTCGAGTGTCAATGACGACAAACACGGACTCGGCACCGAGTGCATTTTCACTCGGAGCGAACATGAGCATTTCGATCGGGGTTTGTTTTCCGACTTTGCAACTCCCATTCCATTCATTGCAGACCTTGTCCGCCTTGTACGAATATGTATCGGTCAGTTGACCACCAAAACGTAAAAACTATCGGTCCATCGACCGGAAAAGGCTGGGTCCAATGCGTCAAATCAGAAAGGAATGCGTCAGAGACCGAAGACCGAGGCCTGGCAACAACACTGGCATATATTATATATTATCCCATGACCTGCCTCTTTGTCTCTGTTAGCTGTGGGGGGATTATTCTGGATTATCCATCACACATATGAATTATCCATCACAACCGAGTCTCGATCTCACCTGTCATTGGTCATTGACTTTGATCTCAGAGTACAATTGAATAATTTAGAGGTCATCTGCATATTTATCGTTAACTTGACTCGGGGACTACTTTTTTTCAGCAAAACGATTGAGATATTCTGCGGTATAAAAGTCGAACTGACGTTTGGCTAACGATCTACAAACAATATATCATTGAAGAAATAAAGAAAACAACAAAGAATGTACATAATCTGTTTGGGTGAATAGAGCTGAGTGAAGATTATGAGTTTTCCGACGCGGTGAGACTGAAAGAGAGACAGAGAGCACGATAGAGAGCGACAGAGACACACAGTGATTCAAGGCGCACAACTCTAGTAAAGTTGTCGTAACGAGGTACGCTTCATGGGCAACCGCTTAGATCAATCCCAAGAACATCCTGATTCAAAATCTTGAGCGACGAAATAAAACTTACACTAAAACAGTATGCTTATAGTTTTGTTCATTTGTTATCGCTTTTAGAGCATTGATTGCTAAATATGGTTCAATAGAACAAGGCTGTCTCATCAGTCGTCTGCTACAGATCTGTCGTCTGCTGCAGGATCTGTCGTTTGCTATAGTATCTTCGGCTCAAGTTGACCAGCATGGAAATTGCCATTTTCAAAGTTGGTGATACTGTTAGAATAAAAGGTGGCGAAGAAGGTCTGATCTTGGACATCCATAGACCACTAGTCTACATGCGTTGCCGCATAAAAACAACTCGACAGTGGTGCGCCGTTTTCCCCCAGACAGACGACAGACATCAAAGTTAGGCTCACCTAAATCAGTAAGTGACGATTGAAGAAGTAGGTAATCCAAATTTGAACAGTGAATCACAAAGGCTCGAATAAGCACAAACTCAACAATCATCTTCATCGCTTGTAAAATCACACACGCGGTCTTTCGAATCCTGAACTCATGTCAAAAATGAGTTACTTCCCTTCGGGTATCCGTCGCTAGCTGTGAAGCGAAGATTATCATTCAGAACGCGGTCTTTCGCAGTTTTGACGAATGCCAGCTCGGGTAATCGACTGAAACCGGCTGGTAACTGCACAGTATCAAATGCATTCAACGGCACAATCCTGGAAACAAAAAGACATGAATATAGTTTTGTTCATTTGTTGTCGCTTTTAGAGCATTGATTGCTAAAAATGGTTCAATAGAAGAAGTCTGTCTCATCAGTCGTCTGCTACAGATCTGTCGTCTGCTGCAGGATCTGTCGTTTGCTATAGTATCTTCGGCTCAAGTTGACCAGCAAGTTGACGTTTCGCACATGAATATCATGACACGATTTTCGGTCGCGGAAGGTTTGATGAGCAGTAAACAGGCACTCGCAGAGTTTGTGTCAAAAAGTTCGGTTTTTTAATGAAAACGTCGGAATAATGGGATAAAAAGCTTACACACCTCGTCCTGAATATCGTGCATATTTTCCCTCGGGTCGATTTACAGGTATTACCTCGCCACAGGCTCGGTAATACCTGAAAATCGACCCTGGGGAAAATATGCACGATATTCAGAACTCGGAGTGTGTAACCTATATATATATATATATATACATTTGTTTTCGAACTAGGTATTTATATATATATATCAGGTAAACAACAATGACGTCTGCATGGTAACTTATTAGAAAATAAAATGTAAGTTGAATGTTAATGATACCGCAGCAAAGAACAAAAACCAACCTGTCTCACTGAAGCTTCCTTCAAGGCCATGAGGTGTTGACGTCACGGAAGTGTCCAAAGACGGTGACAGAATCTTCTCTCTACTGTACAGAAGCAATCCCACAGTGCACAGCGCTAGCCCCGCCCAGTTCCACATGGAGGCCGAGCGCCGCCCTGCCACGTGCAGCAGCACAACCACCAGCACGCGCTTCACGATGTTCAAAATGGCGTGGCTCACCACCGACATGTAACGAAGCACCACATTGGTCGAGACGTAGGAGTAGGTCACGTGACAGGCGCCGGAAGCCAATGAAAGCAGGAGAAAGTAGTCCGGCGGCGCGTGCGATGAAGCCACGGAAGCGTCTGTGAGGACGAAGCTACGCGTGAACAGGACGAGGCCCGCGGCTGCAGCGGCGAAGGTGGCGATGACTCTCGGGGAACGGAGCCGACTTGTGGCGGGGCTGGCTCCGTGGTTGAGCTTCAGGGCCACGTTGCGGACGCCCAGTGTGACGTTGGACAGCAGCGCCATCAGCACGGCGCGCGAGGTCTGGCTGCTGGACATCGGGTTGCCCACGTACAGCATGGCGCCCAACACCACCACCACCATGCCCACCACGCCCTCCGCCCCCATCGCCGTCTTCAGCACCACGCGCTGCAGCAAGGCTGACGTCACGGGCTCCAGCATCTTGACCGCCATGGTAGAGGACGCGAAGGTCAATGCCAGGCTGGTGTTGGTGGCCCACGTGGCCAGGAAGTGGGACGCCGCCATGACGTAGAACAGCGGATCTCTCAATGACGTCAGCTGGACGGTGGCGCGGCAGCACAGCGTTTGGACCAGCGTCAGGCCCAGCGGGATGACGACAGAGGTGATTGACGTCATGTCTGTGACGTAGGGTGCCATGGCCAGCTTGGCTGACTTGTGACAGAGGAAGGAGGCCAGCGTCCACAAGGAGAAGACAGCAAGCGGGATCAAGGTCGGTAGTGTCGCCATGGTTCCCTGGGGGAGAGAGGAGCAGCACGTGATCAACAGCGAGAACACCCTGAGACACTGGCTGAGAGAGAGAGAGAGAGAGAGAGAGATAGAGAGAGAGAGACAGAGAGAGACAGAGACAGAGAGACAGACGGAGACAGAGAGAGAGAGAGAGAGACAGACAGACAGACAGACAGACAGACATACAGGCAGACAGACAGACAGACAGATAGTGATGGTTTTAAAGACAGTCGGGGCCTTCATGATTCCCTTATTGCGTAACGAGCAGTACCGTTATCAATAAGGGGAATAACCTGAGAGGGAGAGAGAGAGGGGGAGACAGAGAGAAAGAGAGACACAGACTGAGAGAGAGAGACAGAGAGAGAGACAGAGAGAGAGATGTAAAAAGTAAAAGTCGGCGTCTTCGTGATTCTCTCATGGCATATATGTCGGGTCAAAGGGTACTTTTGGAATAGCACATTTGAAAGGATTCTTTAAAAAACGTCGGAAAACATTATATACCCTGTGAGCTATCGAGGATCCTCCCCGTCTGGGCTGTCGAAACATGGTCTTTTCAAATGGTTAACGGGGAGATACACTCGAAGCACATTTAGCGATGTTATGTTGCCAAATCATCAAAGATCAACATTAATTTTCACTACATTGAAAATTCTGGTCAAGTGCAAAACTTGTGGTTGCACTATCGGCTGTCAAAGTCATATAAACACTGCAGATGAGCAACTTGCATGAACAACATTGCAAAATAGCGAGACAAGCCTTGGGAAGGCCTATTCATCGCTGACCACATGTTATAGTTGTCTGTCATATCACCGCTTTTTTAATTGTGCAAAGAAATTTGACAGTCATAATTTGTGTATTTGATAGATATACCGGGCTAGTGACATTTCTGGCGGGCTAGTGACTTTCGTGAAGTTACTCGCCCGGCTGGCGAGTCAATTGTTTTAGATTTGGCCATCCAAATTCCCCTGTTTTTTGTTCAGTGTGGAGTTATAAATACAAGATCAACGAGGCTGAGTCGGAAAGGTGACAGAGTGGCCAATCTCACATCGCTACACCGGCGCTCCCAAGGATGCACTCTGCATAGGTACAATTTATCCTCAGAGTCTGTTTTGATTTACGCAAAATGGTATCTTACAACTATATATATTTGTTCCTTGCTACTGGTGACAAGTGGGGGTCAGCTCACACGGACGCATTTTTTAATACAGTCTAGGGGAGAAACTGGTCACAAAGCACCCAGTACATGCCATAGAGATAGGAGAATCGGCACAATCAAAGAAAATACCACAATCATTCAATAGATATGGAAATGTTAAGATTTACTGTGAAAATGCTAGCAAAAACGGCGACAAAAAACGGGAACGCACACTGGCTAGGAGTGTCTTTGCCGACTTACCTCCCGTTCTGTGTTGTTGATAATAGTCGTGTCTGTGCTGTTTTTGTTTAAAATAAAACTGATGCAGTTCTTGAAATGTTGCAAATTATTGTTGTCTTTGTGAAATGCGAGAGTGTTCTGAGGCGTAATCTGCATACGGCTGATGTCACACATAGGGTACCCCACTTCGATCAGCGTATCCCTCCACATGAGCTTCATAGTAGACAAGAAAATTGGTTGATTAAAATCAACATGGCCGAAGCAATGTTTTCATAAAAGAAGCGGTAGTGTACGGGCACATGTTGTATTTGGGTTACATGTGTTGCAGAGTATTTGAAAACACGTAGGCATAAAAACATGCAAAGAAGAGTGATAAATCCCTGTTGTGAATATAGTCAAGTGGATAAATTGATTACTTATGTATCACACTAGTTTTACTGCTACAGCAGTCCCTCTCATGAACGGACACCCTTGGGCCAGTGCAAACCTGTCCGTACATTGCAGGTGGCCGGTCACGGGAGAGCCCCTCCCCCCCCCCCATCACACACACTCAGACACACTGACGGACTGAGTGAGTCTTTGCTACTGGTGAACGAGCTCTACTTGTCCTAAAACAATAAGGTCAAACTACTACAGTTATAAGTTGTAGTAGTTTGATGTGTATGTTTGTATGATGACGATAGGACCCGAAACGGCTGCACGGACTGAGACAGGAATTGCAGAGAATGTTCTTTGCCACTCGAGTCGTGTCATAGGGTACTTTTGGAATAGTAAATTTGAAAGGATTCTTTAAAAAACGGCGGAAAACATTATATACCCTGTGAGCTATCGAGGATCCTCCCCGTCTGGGCTGTCGAAACACAGTCTTGTTAAAAGACGTTTTCAAAAGATACACTCGAAGCACTTGTGGCGAAGTTATGTTGCCAAATCATCAAAGATCAACATTTCACTACACGGATCGATGCACACAGTCGAAATAGTGGGGCTCCTATGTTGCAAAATCAATCATTTCTTGTGACAAACACCAAATTTGGCATACATGTACAGTTTTATGTGCTCAACAAAACCTGATACAGAGCCACCGCGAAAAATTAAAAAATCGGTAGTTTTTATAACAAAATTCAAAATGGCCGCCAGTAAAAACGGTTGGGTATGTTAGGCATATTTCATTTCATGTGACAAACACCAAATTTGGTATAAATGTATGGTTTTATGTGCTTAACAAAACCTGACACAGAGGAACCAAGAAAAATTTAAAAATCAGTAGTTTTAAAAAAAAAATCAAAATGGCCGCCTGTGAAAAAGGTATTCAGGCGTATTTGATGCTACAAGTCATTCTCTTGCAATAGAAACTAACAGAAACAATTGTTAAAACATAACAATACATGTATACATGATCAATGGTGCAGCGATTGGTTGGACGGCGTGGGTGGCAGGGTTGAAGAATCGTTGGCTTACCGTGCTAACCTGTGCCAACAAAAAACTATCGCACAAATGTTCGTACCAAAACGAAAACATTTATTCCTGTGCCATTTTATTCCATTTGTCTATGCTATTAAGGGCACACAACGTGGCTATCTGGAACTCTTTTAATATAAAAGATTGAATTTACATGGGTTATGTGACCGCCGCCTAAATAAGGGTACCCCAAAAATCAAATTGATAAAAATGAAAGGTATAATAATGACATAACACTAAAAAGTATTCATCCTGTTCTGGATAGATGTTGTGCCTCATGAATTTTTTTGGACTTTTTAATGGGTACCTAAAGTTGTGATCACATCCCCTTTGCCACGTTAAGGGTACCCTTATTTGGCGGCGGTCATGTGACCCCTGTAACTAAATCTTCTTTTATCTGAAAGATGTGCCATTTGTGAGAGCCTTTACTGGCATAAAAAGTTTGAATAAAATGATACGGGAATGAATGTTTGAGTTGGGGTACGAAAATGGGTGCAATAATATTTTTACACAGTTTAATTTGCTGATTTTCACAGGCATGCAAGCACAGCTGCAGAGAGCAGAGCTCTTCAGTCCTTCTTTGCAGCATTTGCAGCGTTTTGTTGTACAGCACTTCCACACTTCATGCGTTCTCAGCACATGCTGGATACCTCTTGAAGGCTCGTCCAAAATAACTCCCACTTTCCAGCCTTGGACTGCCAGCCCCACAATTATTGGTGTTGGGTTGTTTGCCTGATTGTATATTTACTGACGTAGTCTAATTGGTAGATTGCTCTTCTCAAACTCATGTCCTGCAACAGCACGTTACTTGTAAGGGTGTTTTGGGGAATTTGGCAGCGCTTTTGACTGAAGAGGTACCTTCTAGCACTGTTCACACCCAGGAAGTTTGGTTTTGTCCTGCAGAAGTACCACAAAATGCTCTTGAACTGACCTGTCAGTAGTACTTAGCTCTCAAAGAAGAGCAGACAACCTGAGGAAAGATTGTGTGATGTCTACTAATGCATGCCATATTTGTCAAGCCCCCAATACCACCGAAGAACAACACAGTATCACAGTCTGTAAAACTGTGAAACATGGGCAGGCAGGGTGACTTCTCGGGGCCAATGGCTTTGGCAATGTGGTGAGCAAAAAATGGCTGAATCCTTTTCCATAGCGATGCACACTTCATAAGCAGAAAACTGAAATCAGCTGGGATGAGAAGCAGACCGTCTTAGATGTCTGGCCTACTCTAAATCCATGGTGTAGGAAATCCACCTGGGGTACCCTTCATACAAAAGCTGAAAAGTGACAATTTTATTTGAATAATGTTTACTATCTCAGAGAGTTAGCCAAAGTCTTCACACAAAAGATAAAATGCAAAAATTTTATTTTAACTATTTGTATAATTCTTACTATTTAAGGTCAATACAAAACAAGAAGAGCAAACGCTCGATCGAGTCACTTTCGCAGTTCTGAATATTATATGAGGCATCAGATGGACAGGAAGAAATTGCTATTCACAACACAATGAGTCACGTTCACATAAAATTTGAGCCCGGTCACTTTTATAGTTTCCGAGAAAAGCCCAACGTTAAGTTGTGTGTTGCCGAACAGAAAAGGCTAGTTATCTCCCTTGTTTTTCTGATAACGTTCGTAAAAGGCTACAGATGTAAATACTTTGATGTAAAGAATAATCCTACAAAGTTTCAATCACATCTGATGAACTTTGTCAAAGATATAAAATGTCTAATTTTTCCTTTGACGCTGACCTGTGACCTTGAAAAAGGTCAAAGGTCAACGAAATCATCGTTAAAGTGTAGAGGTCATTGGAGGTCACGACTAAACAAAATATGAGCCCGATCGCTTTGATAGTTTCCGAGAAAAGTCCAACGTTAAGGTGGTGTCTACGGCCGGCCGGCCGGACGGCCGGCCGGACAGACTAACACTGACCGATTACATAGAGTCACTTTTTCTCAAGTGACTCAAAAACTGTTTCCAGTTACCCAACTGATTCTTAAATCTTGCTGGCCGCTACATTCATTAGAATTCTAACAGTCGCTTACAGAATGTTGACCCTTGTGAGGGTATGGTAAACCCACCAAATTCACAGAGGTAGCTTACGCATATATGTGTGCATACTTGTTAATTATCAAAAAAAAGATGCAAACTGTTCAGCTACTCTGGAGGTATTAGGTACCAACCTTGATAGTAATGGTGAAATCAGCTCGTTTGTGTGGCACCGGCAGAATTGCTCATAATGTATTCACGCAGCACTCTTGTTCTCAGGAACCCGCATGTGGTGTAACCCTCAGTTGTATATTCTGTTAAAATAAAATGCACATCAATGCACGGTCAACCTAAATTAAGTAAAAGGTTGAGAAAAAAGTAACACACCAATATCGTAACAGTGTTGAGAGTGAGACTCAGACTCAGAGAGAGGTACCACTTTTTTCAAAACCACTCATTTCTCATTTCATTAGCACATAAGCTTATTGCATACTTTTGTCTTTTAGCTATCATCTTTGAAAGTTTGATCACAAGACCGTAGAGACATGGGGAATGGTCCCCCCCCCCCCCCCCCCCCCCCTAGCTGGCCCTCCTACTAGTTAAGTACATGTCATTGTCACTGTGGCCTACTCACTCTAAGTCACTCCCCCTCCCCCCTCAGTTTTTTTAGAAACTTATGGAAGTCAAGTCCTTTATAATAGGCAGGACTAATTATCATGCCTTGAACAATCTCTGTCTCCTTGCCTTTTATTCAAAGTTCTTTTAACTTGTCCAAAATCATGTGGGTGGCGAGCATGGTTTTCTTTCATTCAATCAACAGATAGATCTAGATCTATCACAATCCAGTTTCAGCAAGATTTGAAAGTGTGCAGCATTTCAGCGCTTCAGCCGATCAAAAACAGACCCGAGGGGACAAATAAAGATTATAATGACGTGAAATTGGTGAATGAAAGGGTAATCTTAAAAACTTACCCTCACAAACGTTGTTTTCGCTCAATCAAAACACGCATTGGTACGGAGGCCGCCATCTTGAATTTTCTAGCTGCGGATATATACTTTTCTAAAAAAAATATAAAACTAAATGACAGAACACAAAAGTACCCATGAAAATATTTATTTCATGTATATATTATCAGCAGACAACTTCTGGTGCATTGTTAACAATTGAAGTTTACATTTGCTGAGTTGGAAATATTTACTGCTGATGGCTTTTGGTATGAAAATCGTCTGCTGTAGGTGCAGCCTTTTATTCATTATTATAAACACAAAAATCAATTTCTGAAGTGGCTCTGTATCTGAAATCATTTAAAACATCATAAGGAACAATATCACGAAGTATGATGTTTGTCACAAGATGTGATTAATTGTTGAGTGATTCTGCAACATAGGAGCCCCACTAAAATAGATGTGACTTTCACACGACCGAAGACTACTTACTAGCAGACTAGCAGACGACAAGATCTAAATATCTAGATCAGTGTAAGAGCAATCCGTTGAAGAACAGTTACTCCGCTTATTCGTCTTCAGTTAAGCTTATTTCCCCTGCCATAAGTTTCCTTGCAGATCTGCAGTCGCGTAGTGAAATGAACTAGTGTCATCGGAAGATTCTTCTCAGTCACTGATCAAAGCACAGTAAGTTCTATGCTGACAAAAGTCATTTTAGGAAAACACGACCATTGACTTCATTTATGAGCCCAAAGGTAACAATATCGACAAGAATGTACGCATTTGACATTAAATGAAACATTCATAGACAGTTTCCAACTCACCAGATCTGCCAAAGAGCCGTCATTCGTGAAAAAAACGATGATTTTAATCAGACAGGTATCGGAAACAATCTCTTGGTCACCTGCGTTATTCCTTCCGAGGCGACGGGACGGCGCCACATTTGTTTGTTTATGGCTGTTTATCGCGAAACAACACAGTTGAAATTTGTGTGTAAAATACCACAAATGTGTGGTGAATCAGTTCGTCATCTGCGTTTCGATGGTAATTCAGTCAGATTGGAGTTACTTTGAATCGAAGGCGAGGGTAACCTGCGTTATTTGTGTGACGGCGTGAACAAATTTGATTGCAATATTTTATACAGAAAGTAAATTTCAATGATTCTGGCTCAGACTTGTAGATCTGTTATGCAGTGTTTTGGTAGTGTATTTGCTTTTCTGCTATGAAGCTCATTTGGAGTGATACGCTGATCGAAGTGGGGTACCCTATGTGTGACATCAGCCGTATGCAGATTACGCCTCAGAACAATCTCGCATTTCACAAAGACAACAATAATTTGCAACATTTCAAGAACTGCATCAGTTTTATTAGATACTATTTCAACAAAAACAGGACAAACACGACTATTATCAACAACACAGAACGGGAGGTAAGTCTTCAAAGACGCACCAAGTGTGCGTTCCCGTTTTTGGACGCCATTTTTGCTAGCATTTTCACAGTACATCTTAAAATATTTCCAGATCTATTGAATGATTTTGGTATTTTCTTTGATTGTGCCGATTCTCCTGGCATGTACTGGGTGCTTTGTGACCAGTTTCTCCCCTAGACTGTATTGAACAATGCGTCCGTGTGAGCTGACCCCCACTTGTCACCAGTAGCAAGGAACAACTCTTATAAGTTATATGAACTGCATCAAGTCAATTTTCAGACTAACCTCCAGGAACAGCAGTCGAAACACGGATTCACATTCACACACAGCCAATGGTATTTACACAAGAAGATTAGTACAGCTAAATCTAATCTACCAAGCATCCAGTAACAACACTTACCCCTCTCATGAGCGTTTTCGCACTCTAAATTATGGTGCAAGGCTTAGTCAGCTTCTGGCCCAGAAAAACGCCCATCCATGACGCGTTGATAATCTTATTACGTCATCTGCGTACGTAAACATGACTGAAACTGGTAACTATGGCAAAAACTCCAGTTTTCGAAACATTCTCCAGCAAAATAACATTGAAAGAAACAGGTTCGTAATAAGCACAGATTTTGATGAGGAGTGTATGAGGGTCATTCTCTGGAAATGGTTGCCAGTAGTGGTGTTGTCATTCAAAGCTAAATTAAAAGATAACTGTGTGCTTCTGCTACGTTTACCCACAGGAGCTTGTATCCAACCACCGGTCGATAATTATTTACTCCTGCATGCTTATTATTTACTGCTGCATGCTTACCCTTACTACTACTACTAATTAGTAAATAGTAGTAGTAGACTGTATGGAATAAGGAGTAAATATATGGAATAAGGAGTAAATAATGATCGACCGGCGATTGGATACAAGCTCCTGTGGTTTACCCAACACGTTTGTCGCTTTGTGCATGTTTGTCGCGCCAATTTCTTGTAGTAGACTATAGGTGTTCATTTAGATCTAAAATACATCGTTTTTGGTGACGCCATTTTGTGACATGAGCCAGGTTGGTCTGAGCAAGACAACCGATCGCCTTGAAAGAATACACCTGTCCAAGTCATTCTATGGTTTTTCGTGGTTACGCGGTACGCAACGGCTTGTCAGTCAACCGGCCAAATTTCTGTCCCGTTTGTCCTCTGCGATGTCCCCCATTCTCAGGTGTCCACTTTATTCCGTAATGAGATCGTGTGTTATACACAATTCGACACGAGTTTAGATGCTTTTGAGTACAACTCTGTACGAAGTATTCGTTCAGTCCGAATTTCATCAAAATCAGGGTGTTTTACAACACGGTCAGAATCCATGTCCCCCCAACATGTTACGACCCTCATGTCTTAAAAGACTGTTTTCTCGTGAACTAGGGCACCCAACGGCATCACACTTTATCATAATCTGCAAAGCCACGAACCGAAATTATGTCGTAAATTTTAAATCTCGTTGTTTACGCGTTTAGTCGTATTACATGTTTTTGTGCGTGACGTCTTTCGCGTTTGATCTGTTACGACCATGTTCTTCGGCGTTGCAACAAGTTTCGGAACATTTTAATGGTAAGTTTTCAGCATTAATGAAATTGTATGCTAAATATCAGGTGTGCACATCCTAGATACTGGGTCACAACTATGGGACATGGACACCAGGAAAAAAAGTAGGACTGAATTGAGTGAAATACTCTTTTTTAAGTGCAAAAGACATGCCTGTATCTTTTTCTGTCAAAGAGAGGACCTTTCATATCGGGGTTTCTTTAGAAATGACAATTAGACACATGCAGTACGCTCTATGTCGTGGGTTACATGGTTTCCACTTTAGGCTTCAATATCCCACAGGAAAGAACTTTAGCTCAGTTATTGCATGTGGCATGTGGACAACATTGATAAATAAATATCCAAACATGAAAGTTTGAAATTACAAGTTTCCATAAGTTAACTAGATCGAAGTAGAAAGTGGAAACCGTAACCCACGCAATTTCCAGGTGCAAAAGTTTTTCTTGTAGGTCAAATGTAGCAACTAGCCTTTTGGGCACCCTTTTGGGTTTTAATACATGATAGAAAGATTTAAGTGAGCAAAAAGTTTTCGATCTGTGCTCACTGGGTTTATGTGTATAGAGATAATACTGTCGTGAGTTACATGGAAACCATAGTTTGTAATGTCTTTTATTTCCAAAGAAAAGAACTAAAACTTGATTATTGCAATTTGCATGTGGACAACATTGATAAATAAATATGCAAACATGAAAGTTTGAAATTACAAGTTTCCATAAGTTAACTAGATCGAAGTAGAAAGTGGAAACCGTAACCCACGCAATGTCCAGGCGCAAAAGTTTTTTTTGTAGGTCAAATGTAGCAACTAGCGTTTTGGGCACCCTTTTGGGTTTTAATACATGATAGAAAGATTTAAGTGAGCAAAAAGTTTTCGATCTGTGCTCACTGGGTTTATGTGTATAGAGATAATACTGTCGTGAGTTTCATGGAAACCATAGTTCGTAATGTCTTTTATTTCCAAAGAAAAGAACTAAAACTTGATTATTGCATGTGGACTACATAGATAAATAACTATGCATACATGAAAGTTTGAAATTTTCAAGTTTCCATAAGCGACAATCCTAAATGAGAGAATTAATCGATTGTCGATCGTGCGTTGCAGAAGAATCGAAAATTTCATAATGGCGCCGATCATGAGAACACATGTGCTGCTCAAACTTTGCACCAGATCAAGCTTTAATCAGCAAAATATCGCAAAATTCGTCGATGAATATATGCTACAATTGTCCAAAAAGATTTTACAGGTCTCAAACAGTGAAGATACAGCGTGGTCTGTCGTGAGTTACGTCTCAAAAACCGGAAACGAATACGATTGGGTGGATAAATTCTCATTGTCTATTCACATGACCGGGTCAAACGTCATGAATGGAACTTTCGACGGTGTTCCCGCGATCTCACAACGCGTGTGTGATAGGCAATGCGGGATTTGTCGTCTGCTGTGGCCATGCTTTCGTGGGTTACAGATGGAAACGAAACAAGGGTGGGGTACATTCAAGCGCGATTATAAGCTGAAATAAATTTGTTTCCTACCGTAGTGCTGTGTTTTGAAAACCTAAATGTTGTTGAAATAAATAAATAATGACTTTGAATAACTTTGAGGTTTCCTTTGTTCAGCAGATCGCATTTTTTGATGAAGTTGAAACCGGAAACGACGGTAACCCACGATTACGTGTTTTCTTTGCCGATCAAACTCCCAGAAGAAGAAAAATAGATGTAATTCTTGAGTGTGTATGTCGAGAATAATCCTTCAGCTGACCCATAAACATCACAATAAAATTCACAGAGCTTTATTCTCCATTATGTACAGCTGCAACACAGACTGGTGTATTTTTGTCCCAGTTTTAGGTGCTGTTTTGGGGGCATTTTGGCTAAAAATTAAATCGTTTAAAACCCACAGCAATGTTTGGAAACCCAAACTTGGTTGTTACAGTAAGTCAAATCCATCCCCTTTGACATCAAAGCATCCCCTTTGTCATCCATTGCTCAGAGATATTGTGACAGTCATTCAAAGTTGACAACCCATAGTATTTCCCAGTATCTAGGACGTGCACAAGTAGTTATTCATTAATTCATTATCACTTATGATATGTCGATATGTGTGCTTGTGTTTGAATGTGAGACTGTGTGTGAGTGTAATGTGGCATGATTATCAGCGGGTGCCTGTTTGAGGGTTTGTTCGTTGCATGCGTGTACGTGCGTGTGTGCGTGTGCGTGTGTGTGTGTGTGATTATTAAAAAAAACCACAGAGGCAAATGAAACACACGCATACAGTTGCGCGCGCGTGTGTGTGTGTTTGTGTGTGTGTGTGTGTGTGTGTGTGTGTGTGTGTGTGTGTGTGTGTGTGTGTGGGTGATTATTAAAGCACACACACAGGCACATAAAAGACACTCAGACAGGAGCACCGCGCGCGCGCGCGTGTGTGTGTGTGTGTGTGTGTGTTTGGACAGATGTCGCGTTCTTGATGCGTATCTTTTTCTTGGTTGCTTGCTCATACTCGCTCACTTTGTTATTCCACTCCAACCATAATGATATTCCGCATAAACTAAACAACCCTCCTAAAAAATCTGTACTTCAAACCCCATTTTTATAGTACCGCAACAACATACTTCCAGAACTATAAAATGATCATACGTGTCCTTTGTTTGCAAGTCTGTCCAGTGTTTCCCCCCCCCCCCCCAATCCCATATAGCATAATTATTAACTCTACCTATCCCAAGACAGGCCAATTGGTCCTAAAAAGACGCTATAACTAATTAGTTAGTGACTTTGTTTTCTTTGTCATGTTTCAATGGGAATGCTCTTTTCAACTTCCTTGGCGAACAATAAACAACAATAGTTATCGTTGTTGTTGTTCTTGTTTTCATTTGTTTAAATATAATGCATTTACAATATCGTCCGCCACATTACTCGTTTGTCTCTGAAAGCACATTTGTGACCCTCCACCACGGAATGAGTCACATGTCACCTTTGCATGATTTTCATATTTTTACATTTTCTTAAAGAGTTTTTTATGCTCTCCCAGTGGTGAAACCCGTTTTAGAAAAGAACGAAAACTGTTTGAGTTATAAGCCTGTGACAAAGGTGACCCTCACACTGTTACCAGACACTCCCCGGACTTATATTAAGCCTAGCGCAGAACCGCGCGAGGTGACATGCGACTCATTTCGTGGTGGAGGGTCACATTTATAAGTTGATCTTGTTGTGCTCCTTTATCATAACATTCAATTACGGCTTTGTATTATTTTATGCAACTGAATACAAATCTGTTTAAACCAAACAACAAGAGGAGTAAGAATAAAAAACGCTCGCGCTAGACCCGAGTACTCTTCAGACTGGCTCGCTCCCCCAGTATGAAAGTTTTTGTCTTGTGCACGTTTAAGACCAAGTGATTGCTCTGTGTGAATTACAGGCATCTCTGCTATATATACTCACGGAATAAAATAACTTAACATGTTTTAAAATTTAATATCTCAAAATCGAAAAAAGTTGCAGGAGAGCGGGGTGGTACGATCATAGAACCATCAATTCCTGAGAAGAGGAAAAAACCCGGAATGTTCTCGGTTGCTTAGTTTTTTCACAATTGGTCCTCAAAGACGCATGGTGTCATTTTGGAGTTTACTAGACTGACGCCTAAGCTTGCCGACGCTGCCGACAGCCAGTGCACGCTGTGTGTGCTGTAAACAGGTAGGCCTGCACTCTTTGACTCTCGGGGCACGTCTACCCGTACCTGAAACCTGCAAAAGGTCTGCTGCTGATCCACGAATATTGCATAAAAATACTGCCTTTGGTTTGTCCGTTTGTTTGTGAGTGAGAACAACTCACTAAAATGTTTCTTTCTCTTTGCCCAAAACTGTCCACTCTGTCTTTCTCTTTCACCATGCCACGAACGTGTGTGAACGATAGACTCGTCGCAATAGGGATGTTGAGAGGAGGGATGACTTATACTGATGTTGCTAGGAGATTCGGAGTGACCAGGCAATCAGTTGCCTTGTGGCGAAGAAGGTACCAGCAAAACAACGGTAACGTTCGAGACCTGCCTCGCCAAGGACGGCCCCGTGTCACCAATCCTCAGCAAGACCGCTTCATTAGGGTGCAGCATCTGCGTAATCGATTCCACCCGGCTACTGTGAAATGAAATTTGTTTTGTTAATAAACGTATTGAGGCTAACCTTCACTGCTCCTGTGTAATTTGATTGCGGCTGCGATCAACCAGTGCACGCACAGCGCTGTCAAACACACAGTGCTAAGTTTGTAAACTCCAAAATGACACCATGCGTCTTTGAGCTCAAATTGCAAAAAAACGGAACAAGCCAGACTATTCCGGTTTTTTGCCCATAATGAGCAATTGAACAAGCTTTACGTTGGTACAAAAATCACTCCTGTAACTTTTTCCGATTTTGAGATATTAAATTTTAAACAATGTTAAGTTATTTTATTCCGTGATTATAAATACATTGCATGCGAGCCAAGGATGTGCGTGGTGACTGGCCTTTCTCTTTTATTTGTGACCCTCCACCACGGAATGAGTCGCATGTCACCTTTGCATGATTTTCATATTTTTACATTTTCCTAAAGAGTTTGTTATGCTCTATCCAGTGGTGAAGACCATTTTAGAAAAGAGCGAAAACTGTAAGGTGACACTCACACTGTTACCAGACACTCCCCGGACTTATATTAAGCCTAGCGCAGAACCGCGCGAGGTGACATGCGACTCATTTCGTGGTGGAGGGTCACATTTGATCACAGTGAAAAATATACTGCAGACCCTCTTCATAACTTAACAATATAAATGTTTGGAATGCCTGTGGTGTGAATGTTGGTTTCTGACCAGAAATGCAGATCTATCTCTGGCCGATTCATAGATTCAACCTACAAACTGCGACCTCATCTGTGATCAGATGGCCAAGCAATGCGTGAAATCTTTTATTCAGAAGCCTTATGGCTCGTTTCGACAAGCATTAAACGGATGAAATTAACCACATGCAGTTTATTCTTCAGAAAAATGCACACAAAAAATGGGTTGGGTTCGGTGATTTGTAGGGGAAGGGCTCCTAATATGGACCACTTTTTGTTTCATGCTGATAACTAGCTTGTTTTCTTGCGAAGAAGTTTCATTTTGTGTTTGGTAGTCCTTCTCTCTTAGGTTAACCGTTAGGCCTAATTAGAGTGAAATAGCTTCGATAGACATTCAGCAAAAATTAAATACAGAAAAAAATCACAAATGGTCCATATTAGGAGCCTGGGCGCCTAATATGGACCAGTGAAGCGGCCTTCACGAATCACTGTAAAGAGCCCCTATACTTCAAAATAACATGATACAACTTAGTGTGCAAGTCAGACTAATTCAAATATGCTTTAGATTTATCTGTTTCGGGTTGATGAGAGCATTATTTGAAGCACACCAGGAAACCAAAGAAGCTTATCAAAAGCAGAGTGAAAATAAGTGAAATTATCAACTTCCACGAAAAGAAGACTTTTTGTTATATTTTTTTTAAATCTCGAGGGCTAGTTATAGGTTATTTACAGCAAGCTTCGAAATGAATTAATGAAAATAGCCTTAAGCTTTTATTTTCTTCGATTTGTTGAAGGTGGTCCATATTAGGGGACTCGCACATAGTTTGAGATTTTGCTATTATTTTTTGTTTGCAGTAGAAACTAGGGGTCAACACTGCTAAAATGTAACAAATACGGTTTTAGCTGTCATATATAGCCATTTTTGTGTGATAAAAGCTTTTCCTGTGGACAGAAACGAGTCCGTTTTAGGCGTCAAATTTAGAGTGAACGCTGCCAAAAGCGAAAAAAAGAGAAAAAGCCTAACGGTTTTGAGATTTGTGTTTCTGCAACTGTTTTGACATGTGCAAGTTATCCAGTGAGGGTGAATACAGCGAATAAAACTTTTTTGAGCACTCTAGCGCCGTTAGTTTGTCAGAACAGGAGGTGGTCCATATTAGGAGCCGGTCCATATTAGGAGCCCTTCCCCTACATAAACGTCTTCCTCACGATAGATTCGCTGATTTGTCTTATGAAGCCGTCATCAACACGAACACAATGATTGCAGAAGCAAACTCTGTACCTACACGACCGAGACACAAGACTGATTATTTCACAGCTACAATGTGAATAGAGAACAAAGACGTTTTGGGTAAGCTTACTCACGTCAGGTCTTCACTGACAAGCTAGGAACAGACGGAAAATTCCGAACAAAAGTAAATGACTGACATCAAAGTCTCTTTCGCTTTGCGTGTAACTTTGTCATGACGTCTTTTTGTGACGACAGTATCCGCTGGCTGGCTGTTCTATCAGGCTGCCTGGCTGCTGTTGCTCCGTGTGAATTCCTCCCACCGGCAAGTCGTTTTTGTGGTTTATTTCGCATTTAGGTCCCAGGTAACATTATGAAGTTTTAATACGATCAATCGGACCTATTATCAAGTTAGTGTATCAACTTTTGAACGAACTGCGCCCAGTAGTTTCCCAGCAATAAGCTGTTAAGTCGAGACACACACACACACACACACACACACACACACACACACACACACACACATACACACACACACACAATTAAAGTATGTTGAGCCCAAGTACTAGCGTACTCAGGGATAACAATTATACTTACCAACACAGTGGTGAATGTTGACGAGAGGGAATGGCCAAGGGTGTTGGGGGTTCTGATTTTATTTTAAACAATGAATACAAATTAAAACAAGTCGCGTAAGGCGAAAATACAATATTTAGTCAAGTAGCTGCCATTTTTCAGCAAGACCGTATACTCGTAGCATCGTCAGTCCACCGCTCATGGCAAAGGCAGTGAAATTGACAAGAAGAGCGGGGTAGTAGTTGCGCTAAGAAGGATAGCACGCTTTTCTGTACCTCTCTTTGTTTTAACTTTCTGAGCGTGTTTTTAATCCAAACATATCATATCTATATGTTTTTGGAATCAGGAACCGACAAGGAATAAGATGAAAGTGTTTTTAAATTGATTTGGACAATTTAATTTTGATAATAATTTTTATATATTTAATTTTCAGAGCTTGTTTTTAATCCGAATATAACATATTTATATGTTTTTGGAATCAGCAAATGATGGAGAATAAGATAAACGTAAATTTGGATCGTTTTATAAATTTTTATTTTTTTTTACAATTTTCCGATTTTTAATGACCAAAGTCATTAATTAATTTTTAAGCCACCAAGCTGAAATGCAATACCGAACCCCGGGCTTCGTCGAAGATTACTTGACCAAAATTTCAACCAATTTGGTTGAAAAATGAGGGCGTGACAGTGCCGCCTCAACTTTCACGAAAAGCCGGATATGACGTCATCAAAGACATTTATCAAAAAAATGAAAAAAACGTATGGGGATTTCATACCCAGGAACTCTCATGTCAAATTTCATAAAGATCGGTCCAGTAGTTTAGTCTGAATCGCTCTACACACACACACACACAGACACACACACACACGCACACACACACGCACACACGCACATACACCACGACCCTCGTTTCGATTCCCCCTCGATGTTAAAATATTTAGTCAAAACTTGACTAAATATAAAAAAAGGTGAAGCCTTATTTTTGGGAAAGAAAATACTTTTTAACATAGCGGAGAACCGGATGGTGAGAGAGAGAGAGAGAGAGAGAGAGAGAGAGAGAGAGAGAGAGAGAGAGAGAGAGAGAGAGAGAGAGAGAGAGAGAGAGAGAGAGAGAGAGAGAGAGAGAGAGAGAGAGAGAGAGAGAGAGAGAGATAGTCAGAGAGAGGGGGGATTGTAAAACGCATAGCAAAACTACATGGTATTTATATCATAGTCCTTTTCTTTTCAGTTAACAGCCTCTAACAAACCCTGTTTGACCTTAACAGTCAACGGAGATCAAGTAAATGCTAGGGCGATCAAGATGTTTAATTTTCTTTCAAAGTCATCGGAGCCTGACAATATGTAAAGCTTCAAAGTTCTATTTATGGTTTCTTTCAACAAAAACAAACTCTTATTTGTTCGACTTAACATCAAACTCAGCTCCAATTTGACCTAAAACTTTGAACAATATCAACGTGACTTTCGTAGTGTGTTGGGATAATTCATTCTTGAACATGTCTGAAGTTTCAAAGTTGTGACGTCAGAAATATCTAAGTCGGCTGGTCAGTCGGCTGAGCACTGCTGAATCCTATTTCTTTCCTGATTTCCCGTGTTAGTCAAAATTGCTTCTGTAGACAGCTTCTGTTGATATATCATTTGTCCTTTTTACATTTAGTCAAGTTTTGACTAAATGTTTTAACATAGAGGGGGGAATCGAGACGAGGGTCGTGGTGTATGTGTGTCTGTCTGCCTGTCTGTCTGTCTGTGTGTGTGTGTGTAGAGCGATTCAGACTAAACGACTGGGCCGATCTTTATAAAATTTGACATGAGAGTTCCTGGGTATGATATCCCCGGACTTTTTTTTTCGATAAATACCTTTGATGACGTCATATCCGGCTTTTTGTAAAAGTTGAGGCGGCACTGTCACACCCTCATTTTTCCATTAAATTGATTGAAATTTTGGCAAAGCAATCTTCGACGAAAGCCATGGTTTGGTATTGCATTTCAGCTTGGTGGCTTAAAAACTAATGAGTGAGTTTGGTCATTAAAAATCGGAAACTTTTAATTAAAATTATTTTCTTATTAAACGATCCAAAAACATTTCATCTTATTCTTCGTCATTTTCTGATTCCAAAAACATATAGATATGTTATATTTGGATTAAAAACAAGCTCTGAAAATTAAAAATATAAAAATTATGATCAAAATTAAATTTCCGAAATCGTTTTAAAAACTCTTTCATCTTATTCCTTGTCGGTTCCTGATTCCAAAAACATATAGATATGATATGTTTGGATTAAAAACACGCTCAGAAAGTTAAAACGAAGAGAGGTACAGTAAAGCGTGCTATGAAGCACAGCGCAATCGCTACTGCGCCAAACAGGCTCGTCACTTTCACTGCCTTTTGCACTAGCGGCGGACTACGTTCAGTTTCATTCTGTGAGTTCCACAGCTTGACTAAATGTAGTAATTTCGCCTTACGAGACTTGTTTCATTTTCGAGACTGCTCTCTAGCTCTTGAACATTGGGGTGTCATGAATAGTCCCCTCGTTTTGAGCGTGCAACGGTTCTTTGTGAAAGTGTAACAGCTCCGTAAGTAGGTCCGTATTAGGCATTTCAGAATCTAAGAGGTTAGTTCTTGAATAATATGACGTATTTGGTGGAGTAACTATGTCAATTGTATTGTCTTACAGCCGGAATATTGTGTCCACGCAACTAGCGCCATTCTCCAAACTGAACGGGCGTTTTAAAACGTTGCGCCAGTCACACAGGTGGGTTTTTTTTTTTAACACATATGCATCCAGCAGAGGCTGTTCTTTCATATTTGACATAATTTTAGTGCCTTATTAAAAAAAAATTGAGTCTCATGTCACGCTTGTGGCAACCTTGTCGAGAGAACGACCCATATATCACCATACACATTGGTCCATTCCTTATTTGCGATAAGGAAACACACGTGTTTTTAGCGAATAAATCGGCATTTTCAACTCCCCATATCTTCAAATCCACTCGGACTAGAACAACAAAATCTGACTAACTTGCAAAACAATCCCTGAGCCTTCCGACAGTGGTATTGATTTTTTTTTGCGAGACGGCCTTGGGCAGATACGACTGTTTTAGCCAACCAAGAAAATAGATCTAAAACGCGCGTGGTTGAGCTTTTCAATGGCGTTTTTGAAGCCTGCAGAAGCCTGCAAATGTTGTGTTTACGCATCGCTTCGGGGCACTCGTTAATCTACACGTACAGACAAACCAAATACGTCGTATATATTTGTTTGTGGTGGCGGTAAGGTGGTGGTGTTGGTAGGGTGGTGGTGGTGGTGGTAAGAGAAAGTGAGAGGAAGGAGGAATGTGTGTTTGAGAAAGAGAGTTAGTTAGTTAGTTAGTTAGTTAGTTAGTTAGTTAGTTAGTTAGTTAGTTAGTTAGTTAGTTAGTTAGTTGCTTTTTGGGTCCAGCGGACCATATAGACCAAATCAGGACCCCAAAGAGAGAGAGAGAGAGAGAGAGAGAGAGAGAGAGAGAGAGAGAGAGAGAGAGAGAGAGAGAGAGAGAGAGAGAGAGAGAGAGAGAGAGAGAGAGAGAGAGAGAGAGAGAGAGAGAGAGAGAGAGAGAGAGAGAGAGAGAGAGAGAGAGAGAGAGAGAGAGAGAGAGAGAGAGAGAGAGAGGGCTTATTTTGGTAATTCATGATATAAATGTGAGTTATATGTTGACTTTGATATATGTTCAAGCCTCTCTTTGTTTGGATAATCTTGTTAATTGAAATAATTTCCTTTGTACATGTATTTTGATTTTGTGATAGTTTATTTTGTTCCTGGCATGAGATAATAAAAGTTTTTACATTTAGTCAAGTTTTGACTAAATGTTTTAACATCGAGGGGGAATCGAAACGAGGGTCGTGGTGTATGTGTGTGCGTGCGTGTGTGCGTGCGTGTAGAGCGATTCAGACCAAACTACTGGACCGATCTTTATGAAATTTGACATGAGAGTTCCTGGGTATGATATCCCCGAATGTTTTTTTTTCCTTTTTTTGATAAATGTCTTTGATGACGTCATATCCGGCTTTTCGTGAAAGTTGAGGCGGCACTGTCACGCTCTCATTTTTCAACCAAATTGGTTGAAATTTTGATCAGGTAGTCTTCGACGAAGCCCGGACTTCGGTATTGCATTTCAGCTTGGTGGCTTAAAAATTAATCAATGACTTTGGTCATTAAAAATCTGAAAATTGTAAAAAAAAAAAATTTTTCTAAAACGATCCAAATTTACGTTCATCTTATTCTCCATCATTTGCTGATTCCAAAAACATATAAATATGTTATATTTGGATTAAAAACAAGCTCTGAAAATTAAATATATAAAAATTATTATCAAAATTAAATTTTTGAAATCAATTTAAAAACACTTTCATCTTATTCCTTGTCGGTTCCCGATTCCAAAAACATATAGATATGATATGTTTGGATTAAAAACACGCTCAGAAAGTTAAAACAAAGAGAGGTACAGAAAAGCGTGCTATCCTTCTCAGCGCAAGTACTACCCCGCTCTTCCTGTCAATTTCACTGCCTTTGCCGTGCGCGGTGGACTGACGATGCTACGAGTATACGGTCTTGCTGCGTTGCATTGCGTTCAGTTTCATTCTGTGAGTTCGACAGCTACTTGACTAAATGTTGTATTTTCGCCTTACGCGACTTGTTAGTTCTATGTTTGTGTGTATGCCTAGTTGACCAGATCTTGCACACGACAGTGCTTCCCAACATCTACCAGCAGCATAATTATTCAACTATTCTTGTGAGGTTTGTTTTGTGCTTTTCGTCTTGAGTAGCACTCATCTTCTGGAAGAATCGCTGTACCAGAAAAGAAGCGATCC
This sequence comes from Littorina saxatilis, assembly GCF_037325665.1. NCBI lineage: Eukaryota > Metazoa > Mollusca > Gastropoda > Littorinimorpha > Littorinidae > Littorina > Littorina saxatilis. Next base: position 4,449,451 of record NC_090255.1, read on the forward strand.
AGTGATACGGTCAACACCCCGTATTTTATAAGGCCAAAAAAAAAAAATTGTCTGTTTAGGGTAACCCGACCGACCCTATCGATTTGGCGCCGACCCAAAAACTTTTTTTTTGATTTCAAAAAAAAGAAAGAAAAAAAAAGAGGTAAAAATGCTAAAAAGAGACATTTGGCGTTTCATTTACACACACACACACACACACACACACACACAAAAAAAAAAAAACCTACCTACCTACCGACCCTACTTTTTTTGGTCATGTTACCCTAAACAGACAATTTTTTTTTTTTTGGCCTAACCACTGAGCGTACGTACTTCTGACATTTTGAATCACATCCGACGTGCGCAGTGGCCTAGTGGATAAGACATCGGCCTCCTAATCGGTAGGTCGTCAGTTCAAATCCCGGCCGCGGCCGCCTGGGGGGTTAAGGGTGCAGATTTTTCCGATCTCCCAGGTCAACTTATGTGCAGACCTGCTAGTGCCTTAAGTTATCCCCCTTCGTGTGTACACGCAAGTGCGCACGGAAAAGATCATGTAGTCCATGTCAGAGTTCGGTGGGTTACAGAAACACAAAAATACCCAGCATGCTTCCCCCGAAATCAACGTAGGGGAAGGGCTCCTAATATGGACCGCTTTTTGTTTCATGCTGATAACTAGCTTGTTTTCTTGCGAAGAAGTTTAATTTTGTGTTTGGTAGTCCTTCTCTCTTAGGTTAACCGTTAGGCCTAATTAGAGTAAAATAGCTTTGATAGACATTCAGCAAAAATACAGGAAAAAAAATCACAAATGGTCCATATTAGGAGCCTGGGCGCCTTATTTGGACCAGTGGAGAGGCTTTCACGAATCACTGTAAAAAGCCCCCTATATTTCAAAATAACATGATACAACTTAGTGTGCAAGTCAGACTAATTAAAATATGCTTTAGATTTATCTGTTTTGGGTTGATGAGAGCATTATTTGAAGCACAACAGGAAACTAAAGAAGCTTATCAAAAACATAGTGAAAATAAGTGAAATTATCAACTGCTACGAAAAGAAGACTATTTGTTATATATTTTTGATATCTCGAGGGCTAGTTATAGGTTATTTTCAGCAAGCTTTTTAATGAATTAATGAAAATAGCCTTTAGCTTTTCTTTTCTTCGATTTGTTGAAGGTGGTCCATATTAGGGGACTCACACATACTTTGAGAGTTTGCTATTATTTTTTTTTGTGCAGTAGAAACTCGGGGTCAACACTGCTAAAATGTAACAAATACAGTCTTAGCTGTCATATATAGCACGTTTTGTGTGATAAAAGCTTTGGCTGTGGACAGAAACGAGTCCGTTTTAGGCGGCAAATTTAGAGTGAACGCTGCCAAAAGTGAAAAAAAGAGAAAAAGCCTAACGATTTTGAGGTTTCTGTTTCTGCAACTGTTTTGACATGTGCAAGTTATCCAGAGAGGGTGAATACAGCGAATGAAATTGTTTTGAGCGCTCTAGCGCCGCTAGTTTGTCAGAACTGGAAGTGGTCCATATTAGGAGCCGGTCCATATTAGGAGCCCTTCCCCTATGCTGCCAGAATGGCGGGGTAAAAAGGGTCATTCCACGTAAAAAAAAAAAAAATCTACTCGTGCAAAAACATGAGTGAACGTGGGAGTTTCAGCCCATGAACGAAGAAGAAGAAGAAGAAGAAGAAGAAGAAGAAGAAGAAGAAGAAGAAGAAGAAGAAGAAGAAGAAGAATCACATCCGTCGTGGCAGAAATAAGGAGACGCGACCAGATGCTGCTCGAGATGTGAAACTGATTAAAACAAAACCAAACTTGTCTGTTATTACCGTAAACTACCTTGTATACCCCCCCCCCCCCCCCCCCCATGCACCAATGTTGCCCGATTTTGCCCAAAATTTGGGGGTGGGCGTTTACGAGTTACATCCTTGGCATGAGCGGATCTTTTGCAAGAATAACGATATTTTGGTCACTTAACATGGCAGTGTACAAATGATGCGTTATTGCAGAAAACTTTCCTCTCTCTCCCTCTCACTCACACACACACACACACACACACACACACACACACACACACACACACACACACGCGCGCACACACACACGCGCACACACACACACACACACACACACACACACACACACACACACACACACACACACAGGAATTCTGCGAGCAAATCACGAAGGAAATCTTGTTGCTTTATTGTCTGTTAACAAGTTTATGACTTCAAAATGTTACAACTTCACCCTCCTGATGTGCTGATTTTCAATCATGTGCACAGAGAACAATTTGTTAATGTGCTTATCCATGTTAAATGACCTTCAAATTGATTTGTACATGATGTACACGAATGTAACAGTATGTCAAATGTTTCCTCGAGAGGAATTTTAGCACCATGTTCCATACCCAGTACAACAGAATCTGACATTATTTTTCTTTCAATTTTCTGCAAACTGTGTCAGTTTTACTTGCTTCAAATGAGAGTTCGACTCATTAGGAATTGCACTCACACAGCTGGGGAAAGAAGTTGGCTGGCTGGATGCCAAGGATAGGCTTGCAGCAACATCGCTCTTTTTCAGAACACAGCGTTGCAGGTTCTTTTGGGTGTGGTATCTACGTTCCATAGCTTCTTCTTGAGACCAGTTTGGGTGTTTCCCCCTTTTCTGGCTCTTCCGTTCCCATTATTGAGTTTTTTTGGAGATAAGGGGTCGTTTCGGGCCTTTCGCCGATCTTGCCAAAGCCAGTTCAAACTTGGACGTTGGTGGATTGGTTGTGACCATACACATTGTGAAGCATTGGGATTCTATGGGAAGCATGCTGGGTATTTTCGTGTTTCTATAACTCGTCGAACTCTGATATGGATCACAGGATCGATCTTAAACGAGAGATATGGAGGGGAAAACAAGATAGATCAAAGCCGAGAGAGAGAGAGAGAGAGAGAGAGAGAGAGAGAGAGAGAGAGAGAGAGAGAGAGAGAGAGATTGTGTGTGGGTATGTGTGTACGTACGTACCCTTGTGTGTGTGTGTGTGTGTGTGTGTGTGTGTGTGTGTGTGTGTGTGTGTGTGTGTGTGTGAGAGAGAGAGAGAGAGAGAGAGAGAGAGAGAGACAATGACAATGACAATGACAATTCTTTATTTAACGAGGGTAGTAAATTAAGCAGTGGTCTGCTTTTTTACATCCAGCCCTCGTCCTAAAGAGGAACTAACTACAAAAATGAAATAAAAATACAAGATAAAAAATAGAAAATAGAAAACTAAAATTCTACATTTTAACAGATAACTAAAGTGAAAACACATTATACATATGTACACAAAATGCATTGCATTGAGGTAAATTGCGAGTTGATTGATGTGAATTAAGTGGTATAGTGCAGCTTGCACTTTCTCAACATCATGCTCTAATCCATACATTACATTTTAAAGAA
>NC_090255.1:4456712-4466712 GCF_037325665.1 Littorina saxatilis
AGATGGCCACAGAGCTGAAATCGTATACTATAATATTAGCTTGCCAAGGAAAATACAAGTAGGATGCGCTCTCTCTCTCTCTCTCTCTCTCTCTCTCTCTCTCTCTCTCTCTCTCTCTCTCTCTCTCTCTCTCTCTCTCTCTCTCTCTCTCTCTCTCTCTCTCTCTCTCTCTCTCTCTATATATATATATATATATATATATATATATTCACCAATATTTCGGTCTCGTGGCCTTCGTCAGGGTTTATAACTATATAAACTGACAAACGCATGCGAGCCTGCAAACACGCAAGCACACACACGTACGAACGCGCACGCACCTTCCCCTCTTCACTGACACACACTCGCCTGCACACACGTAAACACGAACGCCGCAAACACTCGCGCGCGCGCGCTCGCGCGTTAGCATTACAGACAAAGAGAGAAATCGTCCTGATATGGCTCTGCGTAGTCGGCTGGACGTTAAGCAACAAATAAACAAACAAACAAACAAAGAGAGAGACAGACAGACACAAACAGAACAAGTCGCGTAAGGCGAAATTACTACATTTAGTCAAGCTGTGGAACTCACAGAATGAAACTGAACGTAGTCCGCCGCTAGTTCAAAAGGCAGTGAAAGTGACGAGCCTGTTTGGCGCGGTAGCGATTGCGCTGTGCTTCATAGCACGCTTTACTGTACCTCTCTTCGTTTTAACTTTCTGAGCGTGTTTTAATCCAAACATATCATATCTATATGTTTTTGGAATCAGGAACCAACAAGGAATAAGATGAAATAGTTTTTAAAACGATTTCGGAAATTTAATTTTGATCATAATTTTTATATTTTTAATTTTCAGAGCTTGTTTTTAATCCAAATATAATATATGTATATGTTTTTGGAATCAGAAAATGACGAAGAATAAGATGAAATTGTTTTTGGATCGTTTAATAAAAAAATAATTTTAATTACAAGTTTCCGATTTTTAATGACCAAACTCACTCATTAGTTTTTAAGCCACCAAGCTGAAATGCAATACCAAACCCCGGCCTTCGTCGAAGATTGCTTTGCCAAAATTTCAATCAATTTAATTGAAAAATGAGGGTGTGACAGTGCCGCCTCAACTTTTACAAAAAGCCGGACATGACGTCATCAAAGGTATTTATCGAAAAAAAGAAAAAAACGTCCGGGGATATCATACCCAGGAACTCTCATGTCAAATTTCATAAAGATCGGCCCAGTAGATTAGTCTGAATCGCTCTACACACACACACACAGACAGACACACAGACACACACACACATACACCACCGACCCTCGTCTCGATTCCCCCCTCTATGTTAAAACATTTAGTCAAAACTTGACTAAATGTAAAAAGAAGCAGCAGACACACAGATAAAGAACCATGCAAATACTCTTCCTCCCGTACTCGTTCATACGTAAAATCATACGCAGTAACAGGGTTTTTAGCCTGGAAGAAAAATACAATGGGACATTTGTCCCCCTCAACCAAATTCTGATGGGACATTACATAGTCGAAAGCAAAACGCACAAAGCAGGCTAGGCGGTCAGAAAATGCTTTTGTTGAAAGATGCAAAATAGTGCTATTTAGTGCCATAATTATGATGATATGAGAATTTGCCAGTGTATCCGGTTAGTGTGTATGCAGGGGCGGAGCAGTTAAGCCTTGAGAGGGGGGTGAGGGGGGGGTACAACCTGGAATCCAGGGGCAACGCCCCGTTGTGAGGTCTGTGTTTCGATCGATATCGCTTCTGTTGACAGTTTCCACAGAGGTAATCGCGCAAGCACAGATAGTTCGCAGAATCGGTTGATTACTAATGAATTACATTTTAAAAGCAAATCCCATTGCATTTTACAAACTCGCGAGTTACTCTGCTTGGCGCGCGTTCCTGCCTAGCTCATTCCGAACATTGTACTCCCGTGAAAAGTGTGCATGGGGTAGCGCAGTGGTACGTAATCTCAGTGCGCCCTTTGACGCACTGAAGGCAATTCCAATGGGACATTTTGAGATGCTATGCGCCAATGGCGCAAGGCGCACCAGTAAATAAAACCCTGCATTAACATGCACGCACGCGCGCACACAAATACTCACACAGACACGAGAACGCTAAATTAAAAGAAGAACATATTCTTGGCTAGCCTCGAGTGACCGAGACTTGTGAAGCTTAGCACTCTACAATGACGCCACACATCATGACGCAGAGAAAGACAGCGACTTAATAAGTGAACAACATTTTTATTTTTATTTTTTATTTTGACAATGATACATGCATCTTCACTATTGTCAGCGACAGTGTAAATTCAGGTCAGTAACTCAAAGCATAAGAATAAATATTTACTACCCGAGGAAAAAACATAGATTTTGTAGGTACTAGGTGGAGATTCTTTTACTGAAATGTATCATAATTACCAGTTTTCAAGATGTGGCATAATTGTAGGTACAACTAGTTATTACACGTAGACATACTGCACGTCGTTAAAGAAAGTACATGTAGTAAGTACTAACACCATGGAAAATGTCCAACGACCCATAAACTGTGAATCATTGTACTCATATACTGTAACCTTTTTTACATTTATTCAAGTTTTGACTAAATGTTTTAACATAGAGGGGGGAATCGAGACGAGGGTCGTGGTGTATGTGTGTCTGTCTGTCTGTCTGTGTGTGTGTGTAGAGCGATTCAGACTAAACTACTGGACCGATCTTTATGAAATTTGACATGAGAGTTCCTGGGTATCAGTACCAAATTTGGCAAGATGGTGTATGATGACAAGGCCCCAAAAAACATACATAGCATCTTGACCTTGCTTCAAGGTCAAGGTCGCAGGGGCCATAAATGTTGCCTAAAAACCAGCTATTTTTCACATTTTCCCCATTTTCTCTGAAGTTTTTGAGATTCAATACCTCACCTATATATGATATATAGGGCAAAGTAAGCCCCATCTTTTGATACCAGTTTGGTTTACCTTGCTTAAAGGTCAAGGTCACAGGAGCTCTTCAAAGTTGGATTGTATACATATTTTGAAGTGACCTTGACCCTGAACTATGGAAGATAACTGTTTCAAACTTAAAAATTATGTGGGGCACATGTTATGCTTTCATCATGAGACACATTTGGTCACATATGATCAAGGTCAAGGTCACTTTGACCCTTATGAAATGTGATCAAAATAAGGTAGTGAACCACTAAAAGTGACCATATCTCATGGTAGAAAGAGCCAATAAGCACCATTGTGTTGTGTTGCATGACCTTGGATGACCTTGACCTTAAGTCAAGGTCACATGTATTTTGGTAGGAAAAATGTGTAAAGCAGTTCTTAGTGTATGATGTCATTGCTAGGTTTAGTTATTTGACCTTGACCCTGAAGGTCAAGGTCATGTAAAGGTCAAGGTCAAACATGTGAGTCGTATGGGCTTTGCCCTTCTTGTTTGCATCTGGCCCTCGCCAGAGAGAGAGAGAGAGAGAGAGAGAGAGAGAGAGAGAGAGAGAGAGAGAGAGAGAGAGAGAGAGAGAGAGAGAGAGAGAGAGAGAGAGAGAGAGAGAGAGAGAGAGAGAGAGAGAGAGAGAGTCAGAGAGAGGGGGGATTGTAAAACGCATAGCAAAACTACATGGTATTTTTTCATTGTCCTTTTCTTTTCAGTTAACAGCCTCTAACAAACGCTGTTTGACCTCAACAGTCAACGGAGATCAAGTAAATGCTAGGGCGATCAAGATGTTTAATTTTTTTTGAAAGTCATCGGGGCCTGAAAATATGTAAAGCTTCAAAGTTCTATTTATGGTTTCTTTCAACAAAAACAAACTCTTATTTGTTCGACTTAACATCAAACTCAGCTCCAATTTGACCTAGAACTTTGACCAATATCAACGTGACTTTCGTGGTGTGTTGGGATCATTCATTCTTGAACATGTCTGAAGTTTCAAAGTTGTGACGTCAGAAATATCTAAGTCGGCGGGTCAGTCGGCTGATCAGCACTGCTGAATCCTATTTTTTTTCCTGATTTCCCTTGTTAGTCAAAATTGCTTCTGATGACAGCTTCTGCTGATATATCATTTGTCCTTTTTATATTTAGTCAAGTTTTGACTAAATATTTTAACATCGAGGGGGAATCGAAACGAGGGTCGTGGTGTATGTGCGTGTGTCTGTGTGTGTGTGTGTGTGTGTGTAGAGCGATTCAGACTAAACTACTGGACCGATCTTTATGAAATTTGACATGAGAGTTCCTGGGTAGGAAATCCCCGAACGTTTTTCTCATTTTTTTGATAAATGTCTTTGATGACGTCATATCCGGCTTTTCGTGAAAGTTGAGGCGGCACTGTCACGCCCTCATTTTTCAACCAAATTGGTTGACATTTTGGTCAAGTAATCTTCGACGAAGCCCGGACTTCGGTATTGCATTTCAGCTTGGTGGCTTAAAAATTAATTAATGACTTTGGTCATTAAAAATCTGAACATTGTAAAAAAAAATAAAAATTTATAAAACGATCCAAATTTACGTTTATCTTATTTTCCATCATTTGCTGATTCCAAAAACATATAAATATGTTATATTGGGATTAAAAACAAGCTCTGAAAAATTAAATATATAAAAATTATTATCAAATTTTTTTTCGAAATCAATTTAAAAACACTTTCATCTTATTCCTTGTTGGTTCCTGATTCCAAAAACATATAGATATGATATGTTTGGATTAAAAACACGCTCAGAAAGTTAAAACGAAGAGAGGTACAGAAAAGCGTGCTATCCTTCTCAGCGCAACGAATACCCCGCTCTTCTTGTCAATTCCACGGGCACTGCCTTTGCCACGGGCGGTGGAGTGACGATGCTACGAGTATACGGTCTTGCTGCGTTGCGTTGCGTTCAGTTTCATTCTGTGAGTTCGACAGCTACTTGACTAAATATTGTATTTTCGCCTTACGTGTGTGGGTGTGTGTGTAGAGCGATTCAGACTAAACTACTGGACCGATCTTTATGAAATTTGACATGAGAGTTCCTGGGTATGAAATCCCCGAACGTTTTTCTCATTTTTTTGATAAATGTCTTTGATGACGTCATATCCGGCTTTTCGTGAAAGTTGAGGCGGCACTGTCACGCCCTCATTTTTCAACCAAATTGGTTGACATTTTGGTCAAGTAATCTTCGACGAAGCCCGGACTTCGGTATTGCATTTCAGCTTGGTGGCTTAAAAATTAAATAATGACTTTGGTCATTAAAAATCTGAAAATTGTAAAAAAAAATAAAAAATTATAAAACGATCCAAATTTACGTTTATCTTATTCTCCATCATTTGCTGATTCCAAAAACATATAAATATGTTATATTCGGATAAAAAACAAGCTCTGAAAATTAAATATATAAAAATTATTATCAAATTTTTTTTTTCGAAGTCAATTTAAAAACACTTTCATCTTATTCCTTGTTGTTTCCTGATTCCAAAAACATATAGATATGATATGTTTGGATTAAAAACACGCTCAGAAAGTTAAAACGAAGAGAGGTACAGAAAAGCGTGCTATCCTTCTCAGCGCAACGAATACCCCGCTCTTCTTGTCAATTCCACGGGCACTGCCTTTGCCACGGGCGGTGGAGTGACGATGCTACGAGTATACGGTCTTGCTGCGTTGCGTTGCGTTCAGTTTCATTCTGTGAGTTCGACAGCTACTTGACTAAATATTGTATTTTCGCCTTACGTGTGTGTGTGTGCGTGTAGAGCGATTCAGACTAAACTACTGGACCGATCTTTATGAAATTTGACATGAGAGTTCCTGGGTATGAAATCCCCGAACGTTTTTCTCATTTTTTTGATAAATGTCTTTGATGACGTCATATCCGGCTTTTCGTGAATGTTGAGGCGGCACTGTCACGCCCTCATTTTTCAACCAAATTGGTTGAAATTTTGGTCAAGTAATTTTCGACAAAGCCCGGACTTCGGTATTGCATTTCAGCTTGGTGGCTTAAAAATTAATTAATGACTTTGGTCATTAAAAATCTGAAAATTGTAAAAAAAAATAAAAATTTATAAAACGATCCAAATTTACGTTTATCTTATTCTCCATCATTTGCTGATTCCAAAAACATATAAATATGTTATATTCGGATTAAAAACAAGCTCTGAAAATTAAATATATAAAAATTATTATCAAAATTAAATTGTCCAAATCAATTTAAAAATACTTTCATCTTATTCCTTGTCGGTTCCTGATTCCAAAAACATATAGATATGATATGTTTGGATTAAAAACACGCTCAGAAAGTTAAAACAAAGAGAGGTACAGAAAAGCGTGCTATCCTTCTTAGCGCAACTACTACCCCGCTCTTCTTGTCAATTTCACTGCCTTTGCCATGAGCGGTGGACTGACGATGCTACGAGTATACGGTCTTGCTGAAAAATGGCATTGCGTTCAGTTTCATTCTGTGAGTTCGACAGCTACTTGACTAAATATTGTATTTTCGCCTTACGCGACTTGTTTTATTTTCGAGACTGCGCTCTAGCTCTTGAACATTGGGGTGTCATGACTGACTATTAGGGTTTAACGTCCTCTTAGACCAACTGGTCTATATTGGGACAGGTATTGGTAATACGCTGAAGATATGGTGTGATACTTTGATTCGAACAAGCCCGCTGTGGCTGTCTTCTTCGACACACCAGCATTGGGTTTGTCTCGTCAAAGTATCGAAATACGATCATGATAATCAGAGACCAGAGATGATGCATGTGTGTCTTCGTGTTTTCCAAGCCCTGAGACTTTCGCTGTGAACGTGGGATCTTTTTCGTGCGCATGTGTGCACACGGGGGTGTTCGGACACCGAAGAGAGTCTGCACAAAGTTGATTCCGAGAAATAAATCTCTCGCCGAACGTGGGGATCGAACTCACGCTGATAGCGACCAACTGGCTACAAAGCCAGCGCGCTACCAACTGAGCTACGTCCCCGCCCCGAAGGGTGTCATGAATAGTCCCCTCGTTGTGAGCGTGCAACAGTTCTTTGTGAAAGTGTAACAGCTCCGTAAGTAGGTAACTGGTCCGTATCAGGCATTTCAGGATCTAAGAGGTTAGTTCTTGAATAATATGACGTATTTGGTCTTACAGCCGGAATATTGTGTCCACGCAACTAGCGCCATTCTCCAAACGGGCGTTTTAAAACGTTGCGCCAGTCACACGGGTGTTTTTTTTGTAACACATATGCATCCAGCAGAGGCTGTTCTTTCATATTTGACATAATTTTAGTGCCTTATTAAAAAAAAAATTGAGTCTCATGTCACGCTTGTCGAGAGAACGACCCATATATCACCATATACATTGGTCCATTCCTTATTTGCGATAAGGAAACACACGTGTTTTTAGCGAATAAATCGGCATTTTCAACTCCCCATATCTTCAAATCCACTCGGACTAGAACAACAAAATCTGACTAACTTGCAAAACACTCCCTGAGCCTTCCGACAGTGGTATTGATTTTTTTCTGCGAGACGGCCTTGGGCAGATACGACTGTTTTACCCTGTTATAGCCAACCAAGAAAATAGATCTAAAACGCGCGTGGTTGAGCTTTTCAATGGCGTTTTTGAAGCCTGCAAATGTTGTGTTTACACATCGCTTCGGGGCACTCGTTAATATACACGTACAGACAAACCAAATACATATATATATATTTGTTTGTGGTGGCGGTAAGGTGGTGGTGTTGGTAGGGTGGTGGTGTTGGTAAGGTGGTGGTGTTGGTAAGGTGTTGGTGTTGGTAGGGTGGTGGTGTTGGTAAGGTGGTGGTGTTGGTAAGGTGGTGGTGTTGATAGGGTGGTGGTGTTGGTAAGGTGGTGGTGTTGGTAAGGTGGTGGTGGTGTTGGTAGGGTGGTGGTGTTGGTAGGGTGGTGGTGTTGGTAAGGTGGTGGTGTTGGTAGGGCGGTGGTGTTGGTAAGGTAGTGGTGGTGGTGGTAAGGTGGTGGTGTTGGTAAGGTGTTGGTGTTGGTAGGGTGGTGGTGTTGGTAGGGTGGTGTTGGTGTTGGTAGGGTGGTGGTGGTAAGGTGTTGGTGTTGGTAGGGTGGTGGTGTTGGTAGGGTGTTGGTAAGGTGGTGGTGTTGGTAAGGTGGTGGTGTTGGTAGGGTGGTGGTGGTGGTGGTGTTGGTAAGGTGGTGGTGTTGGTAAGGTGGTGGTGTTGGTAGGGTGGTGGTGGTAAGAGAAAGTGAGAGGAAGGAGGAATGTGTGTTTGAGAAAGAGAAAGAATTAGTAAGTTAGTTAGTTAGTTGTTGCTTTTTGGGTCCAGCGGACCATATAGGCCAAATCAGGACCCCAAAGAGAGAGAGAGAGAGAGAGAGAGAGAGAGAGAGAGAGAGAGAGAGAGAGAGAGAGAGAGAGAGAGAGAGAGAGAGAGAGAGAGAGAGAGAGAGAGAGAGAGAGAGAGAGGGCTTATTTTGGTAATTTATGATATAAATGTGAGTTATATGTTGACTTTGATATATGTTCAAGCCTCTCTTTGTTTGGATAATCTTGGTAATTGAAATAATTTCCTTTGTACATGTATTTTGATAGTTTATTTTGTTCCTGGCATGAGATAATAAAAGTGTTTAGTTCTATGTTTGTGTGTATGCCTAGTTGACCAGATCTTGCACACGACAGTGCTTCCCAACATCTACCAGCAGCATAATTATTCAACTATTCTTGTGAGGTTTGTTTTGTGCTTTTCGTCTTGAGTAGCACTCATCTTCTGGAAGAATCGCTGTACCAGAAAAGAACCGATCCAGTGATACGGTCAACTCCCCGTATTTTATAACCACTGAGCGTACGTACTTCTGACATTTTGAATCACATCCATACCGTCGAACGCAGAAGAAGAAGAAGAAGAATCACATCCGACGGGCGCAGTGGCCCAGTGGATAAGAAATCGCCCTCCTAATCGGTAGGTCGTGAGTTCAAATCCCGGCCGCGGCCGCCTGGTGGGTTGAGGGTGGAGATTTTCCCGATCTCCCTGGTCAACTTGTGTGCAGACCTGCTATTGCCTTAAGTTATCCCCCTTCGTGTGTACACGCAAGTGCGCACGGAAAAGATCATGTAGTTCATGTCAGAGTTCGGTGGGTTACAGAAACACAAAAATACCCAGCATGCTTCCCCCGAAATCGACGTAGGGGAAGGGCTCCTAATATGGACCGCTTTTTGTTTCATGCTGATAACTAGCTTGTTTTCTTGTGAAGAAGTTTCATTTTGTGTTTGGTAGTCCTTCTCTCTTAGGTTAACCGTTAGGCCTAATTAGAGTAAAATAGCTTTGATAGACATTCAGCAAAAATTAAATACAGAAAAAAATCACAGGCTTTCAAGAATCACTGTAAAAAGCCCCCTACACTTCAAAATAACATGATACAACTTAGTGTGCAAGTCAGACTAATTAAAATATGCTTTAGATTTATCTGTTTCGGGTTGATGAGAGCATTATTTGAAGCACAACAGGAAACTAAAGAAGCTTATCAAAAACATAATGAAAATAAGTGAAATTATCAACTTCCACGAAAAGAAGACTATTTGTTATATATTTTTGATATCTCGAGGGCTAGTTTTAGGTTATTTTCAGCAAGCTTCTTAATGAATTAATGAAAATAGCCTTTAGCTTTTATTTTCTTCGATTTGTTGAAGGTGGTCCATATTAGGGGACTCACACATACTTTGAGATTTTGCTATTATTTTTTTTGTGCAGTAGAAACTCAGGGTCAACACTGCTAAAATGTAACAAATACAGTCTTACTGTCATATATAGCAGGTTTTGTGTGATAAAAGCTTTGGCTGTGGACAGAAACGAGTCCGTTTTAGGCGGCAAATTTAGAGTGAACGCTGCCAAAAGTGAAAAAAAAGAGAAAAAGCCTAACGATTTTGATGTTTCTGTTTCTGCAACTGTTTTGACATGTGCAAGTTATCCAGAGAGGGTGTTTTGAGCGCTCTAGCGCCGCTAGTTTGTCAGAACTGGAAGTGGTCCATATTAGGAGCCGGTCCATATTAGGAGCCCTTCCCCTATGCTGCCAGAA
>NC_090255.1:4471712-4549712 GCF_037325665.1 Littorina saxatilis
GCTCAAACGTTCATCACAAGCAATTTCCCAAGCAAGTAACTCATACTTTGTCTAGCGACAAGAGTAGTTCCCCTTTTTTTCACTCAGTTTCTTCGACAAGAGACTGCAATCCGACGGTCAGTTTTCAACAATATTTCATTTAATAAACAGATCACACGCAACCAAATGCACACATCTCATCAATTTAAGGTAGTTCACTGGACCCGTTAAATATAATTTGGTTTCTCCCAAAAGTTGGTTATTTTTTAAGTTCGATCTGTCTGCTATGCATTCAGCATAAAAAAAATATAGGGTAGTGGGTTCGTTTCGGAGCTATGAGTCTCGGAAGACAGTGCCCGTTTTGAATTTTGGACCGAAAAATCGAAAAATGGGTATGTTTTGAAAACGGCCAATTACACAAACATCTGCATAGGAATAGTCATTTAAAAAATATCACCCAAAGCAGCAATGGGCAGGTAACGAAGTGCACTGGTAAACGAAAATGTTGCGCATACTCAAACTTTGTGACGTCACGTCTTTTGCCAGAGTTTATTTTAAATTTGTTCCTCATGTTGAGGTATTTTATTGCTGGTAGCCTGGAAATAAATTACGATTTGATGAGATGGGTTGTAAACGCAAGAGCGATCAAAACGGCATTAAAAAAAACAAAAAAAACGACAGGTTGGTAGTGTTTTTAGGGGGGGTTCACTCCCTTGATTAACCCCACCCTTTGCACTATTACTGTCCAGTGTGCCTCAGAAAAATATGTGTCACGATAATGTAAAGGGCTGTTGTCCGATCATTTGTCTCAGATATATGAGCCAACTAAATTATGTTTTTAAAAACCACTGTTACATATGACCTCTGTTGAAAGTCAAAGGTCACCGCAACTTTGAAAGGCCACAAGTCCGATTCAAATGTAATAAAAACGCCAATCAAAAGGTGGAGGTCACTTGTTTGATACAAGTGTAATAATAAAAATTAATAATCAAGGCTTGGTTTATAATTTTGCTTAATAGTGCGTACTGTTATTTGTTACGGTTTGAAGGCTGGGACTTTTTGAGGGTGGAATTAAAGCAATTTTTCGCCTTATGGGCCCCTTATGCCTCGAAGGACTTCAATTATTGTATTATCTGCAGCCAGCCTACAGTAGAAAGAGGGCTGCATACACAAGACACTTGTTCTTAATACTACTGGCTGTTATTCTAGTTCAAACACCGGTTTTAACATGTGGTATTCTGATGCAATCACGCTGTGAGCATCACGGGTTGGGAGACACTCTCTTACCTGCTACCGGAGCTTCAATGTTAGCTTTGGTGATTATTACGATGTCACTGGCAAAGAGAACGGCTTTGTACCGATTTCATTAGATGCCCACGTGTTTTTGACCTCGTGGTTGGTAGGCGTGTCGCATTGTTTTTATTTCTGGCGGTGTCGTCATTTTCTGACGTCATTTGTTCTGGGCCGCGTCACCACACTTCCGCTGCCTGAAAAATGTGACGTTTGTTCTATTTACGTCATTCGAATGTTCGACGTGTTCTTCTTCTTCTTCTTCTTCTTCTTCTGAGTTCCCTGTTCGATGTGTTCGAATTCCCAGCCTGCCAGGAAAAAATGGCGACACAACTCAGTGACTTCCCTTTGTGTATGAAGAGTAATATCCCTGTCTCCATTTGACCTGCCTTAAACAACATAAAGCGGTTTCATACACTATTTTCCCCAGAAAACTGAACTTCATACAGTTTTTAACGTTGGAACACGGGTGCAAAAGTTCGTCTGCTAGTCCCATTTGACGAAAGAACATTATCCTAAGCGATACCAAAACATATACAGAACACACAATATCTGCCTTTGCCGCCACAGCAGAATAACAGCATATCTGTGTACTTGATTTTAGTCCAAAATAGGAAAACTGACAAGAAGTGTTAACAGAATGGAATGATTTGCACGGAACTATACAACCGCGCATTAATCGATCGTCTGCGCAGGTTGACTGGTTGAGTGAATAGGAATCGATCAAACTTTCGCAAAAAAACTCCTCTTTTCTTTGAATAACTGAAGAAAGGAGGAATAAAGAGGTTACACACCTCGTCTCAGTGATTATAAAAAATAATGGTCGCTAACTTCGACCATTATTTGTAATAATCACTGAGACTCGGCATGTAACCTCTACATCCCTACCCACTCATATGGCTCTATCTGACCAGGTACAGATATATCCCTACCCACTCATATGGCTCTATCTGACCAGGTACAGATATATCCCTACCCACTCATATGGCTCTATCTGACCAGGTACAGATATATCCCTACCCACTCATATGCCATGGCTCTATCTGACCAGGTACAGATATATCCCTACCCACTCATATGGCTCTATCTGACCAGGTACAGATATATCCCTACCCACTCATATGGCTCTATCTGACCAGGTACAGATATATCCCTACCCACTCATATGGCTCTATCTGACCAGGTACAGATATATCCCTACCCACTCATATGGCTCTATCTGACCAGGTACAGATATATCCCTACCCACTCATATGGCTCTATCTGACCAGGTACAGATGTATCCCTACCCACTCATATGGCTCTATCTGACCAGGTACAGATATATCCCTACCCACTCATATGGCTCTATCTGACCAGGTACGGATATATCCGCTCAGACTGTAAGCTTCAGTCGTTTCCTGTAAAGTCCATCTAACGCCTGCATTCCAGCGTGTTGATACACAGTTACTAAACTTCTTAGTGACCTGCTGCAGCACAGCTGTTAAAAAAAAAACTTGGTCAACATAGGTGGGGTAGAAAGTGTTAAATTGTATCAATCTTTCTTTCTTTCTTTAATTGGTGTTTAACGTCGTTTTCAAGGTTATATTGCGACGGAATTGTATCAATGAGAGAGAAATGGGCCCGGTCAATCTAACTATCAAAAGGATTTATTTTGAGAGAAAAAATATCTTAAGGCTGGAGAAGCTTAGATTCAGAGTAATGTGGGAAGAGTAGCGTAAGCATACAGAGGAAATTGTTCTCACTGAGTGCAGGAAAAGCAAGAAATCTCAAGACACAGGGAAGTGTTCTTGTTTTCTTCAAGTCATCAGGTTCAGATTTGCAATATAGGTGCATAAATTATATAATATCCAGAAGCTTGAGCATTACAAATGACGTGAATGTCCATGTTTGCTCTTCAATGTCTCAAGATGATGGGATTATAAGCGTTGACATATCTAGCTGTAGATGAACGTGTTTTTTTTTCATAGAACCTACCTTTGGAATTTCCATCGATTTCACTGTTGGCTAAAAGTTTAGACTTGACACATGTTGGTTTAGGGAAAAACAAACAATCAGCTTGAACGAAAGTTTGAAGTACAATATCTAGAATGCGAGTGGATTTGAACTCTTTTAACTGAGCTGAGGAGTTCAGCATCATCTGCAGGGAACTGTTCCTTGATTTTTTTTCTCAATGTAATCAAGCGTGCTACATGTCGGAGATTTAACAAGAACTTTTGGTACTCAATCAATCAACAAAAACATGTGAATCTGAGGACTTAAAAACAAAACAACTTAGAAACATAAAGGCTGCCGACATTAGCGCATGCGCAGACGAACGCCTACCCCCATGTCTAAAAAACCCAACCAGATCTTAATACTAGGGCTCATAGCCCTAGAATAACTCCCTACAACACTCTTGCACCGGGGATAATAAGATGTGCAGAGTTATGTAAGAACGAGTTATACTTTCTCCACAATGTTATGGAGTAGGTGGTATGCTTGGTATGCCATGGTTTGTCGGATCCGTTCCAGTGAAGCAGTTTTTTGTTTCCCAATTCCTTTCCGTGATGACCCTGCACTGCAAGAGAAAGCCACAATAAAAATTATTCGTGTCCAAGGCTCAGTCCTGCCCATGTCTTCTTCTCCTTCGTTCATGGGCCAAAAATAAATAAAAATCCCACGTTCACTCATGGTTTTGCCCGAGTGGATTTTTACGTGTATGGTCTTTTTTAACCGTTCCCATGTAAATAATACGGCTCACCATCTTAGATCCAACCAGCCACTGCCGGTGTGACACCACATTTTTACTCCACGAAAAATTTACTCTGGAGTAAACAGTTCGTACAAAATTTTTACTCCCAGTAAAAATCTCGTACGAAAAAAGAACTCCACAAGTAACGAACAAATTACTCCCTCCACGAAATTTTTACTCCCCAAATCTTTACTCCCCAAATCTGTACTTCCAGTAAAAAATCTCGTACGAGATTTCTACTCCCTGGTTTATATTTCGCAGTGAACGTTCGTACTCATGGGATCACAAGCCAAGCGCCATTTTACTATCGTGACATACCCCCAGCGTGAAATCCCATTTTGGTGCAATCCCGTTTTGTCGTACGCAATGTTTACTCCGGAGTAAAAATCTCGAGGGAGTAATTTTCTCGTGTTACACCGGCTCCTAGCCCACCTCTCCAGAATGAAAATCTCCCACACGGACGACTTCCCGTGTGGAACATGAAATCTCCCACACGGACGACTGCCCGTGTGGAACAGGCACGCAGACCCCAGAGCATGTCCTCCAGACAAGCCCAACTCTTGCGGGCCTGAGACGGGAATTCTGGCCCGAGACAGTGGACCTGAAGGAGAAACTGTGGGGCCCAGTGGAGTCTCAACTCAACTCAACTCAAATTTTATTGGCTTCAATTTTCATAGAAGAATTTGTCTTGCGCTTGGGAGAAAGTAAGAGTATAACATATAAAAACAGCATTCATATCACATTTCATGTATCACACACAGTAATCACTAGTATAAGCCTACAATTATCACATTTGTACCTGTATCATACATGCAAATAAATAATATCACATTTCCACGTATCACACACAATATATACATTACATAACATACAGCAAGCTTCCATCTCCCTCGCCCCCCCCCCTCCCACACATACATATCCTCGCACGTGCGTCGACTCCATACAAATGACATTGTGTGGCGAACTGCAACCTTCATCACGTCAACAACCTTGACAGTCTAGCATGGCAACGGGAACTGCATACTTCATCACGTCAACAACCTTGACAGTCTAGCATGGCAACGGGAACTGCAGACTTCATCACGTCAACAACCTTGACAGTCTAGCATGTAGAGCGTCTGTAAAATGGAAAAGTCTGGCAGCGGAACAAAATTCAGAGGATTTTGGTTATCTACCAGCCTACAGTGCCAGCTTCCACCTGTTTGTTTTGTCTTTGGCAGCCAAGGAATCGTTCAAGGTTGTCTCTGGACCTCTTGCTTCAGATATTGTGTGATATTTTTCGATTTTTCGAACTTGACTATCCAGACAGGCAAATTCAAGATGGCCGCTTCACAGCCACCAGTGCTGCCGGTGTTTGTGCAGCATAGAGATTTACCCTCCAGTGAAAGACTTTACTCAGTGAACGAACTATGCTCTGCATGTGAGAAAAAGGGCTGCCATGATACCATACTAGGCGCACAAAAGATCGGCGGCCTATGGCGAATCTACCCGAAAACCAATGACGCCCGAATGAAACTACTGCTCTCTGGGTTTACGTTACGCGGAGTGTCGGTCACCCCGTGTGACAGAAACCCGTTTGTAGTGATGACGAGAGATGGGGAGAGAGAGGTGAAAACGACAAAAGTCACGATAGGGAACATCCCAATATCGTTCAATAATAAAGACATCACGGCAGTGATTCAAAAACTCGGAGGGAAACCCCGTTCCGACCTCTTCATGGAAAGGGCCAGAGATGAAAACGGAGGACTCACCCGCTGGATAACTGGTAGACGCTTCATCTATGTCGAGGTACCCGACAAGCCGTTTCCAGATAGAATCCCCATCGGCACATTCACCGCATCAGTGTTCCACTTTGAGCAGAAGGCCGCTAAGAAACAGCAGCAACAACAGGCTCCATGTTGACGATGCCTGCGGGCCGGACACACCTCTGCCCAGTGTCACAGTGACGTAGTGTGCCAAGAATGTGGGAAACCCGGTCACAGACGGGGAGACCCTACGTGCACACCGCTCAGCGAGGATGAGGGAGAAGGGGCCGCACTGCACAGTACTGTTCCAGCCGCGGGGACTACCCAAGCATCCAACAAGTCCCCTGACGAGAACGACGGAGCTCTCAACCACAACAACACCACAGAGAACTCCAGCGACGCACCTGCCGCCATTCCCCTGACACCCCTACAGCACCCCCCGACAGGTTACGCACGCACCAGCAGGCCGCGTACACACCAGTCCACCTTACTTTTTCCGAGGTCAAGGTCCATGACCCCTGGCAAGAGAAACCGCGTGTCCCCAGGTATGGAAAACGTTTCAGCGAAAATAACACGCCTAGACAATACAGTGGTAGACACCGCACATGACGTCACACTTGGCCGTGACCTTGATAGAGACCATAACACGGATGATAGTGTGTGGGGATGACACTGCCCCGTGCATCAGGTAGAACTGTTCGGCCTCTGACCTCGCTATGCCCCACGGACTTTCGAGCACGATACACGATTCAAGTATAATGTAAGTTATTTTTAGCCATGGCGGCCTTATCGATTTCTACAGTAAACATCCACGGCCTGCGAAATAGCGCAAAACGGAAAGCATTTTTTTACAATTTGAGAAAACAACAATTTGATATAATTTGTTTACAAGAGACGTATGTTACAGAGGCAGATGTTGATCAATGGGAAAGAGAATGGGGAGGGAAATTATTTTATTCATCTGCAACGAACCACAGCCTGGGCCAAATGATTTTGGTCCGAAAGAATTTTCCGTATGATGTTAAGTGTGTTGAGAAATCTAAAAGAGTACAGGAACTTAAGGTTCACTTGGATGATGAAATTCTGTATATTATCAATGTTTACAGTCCCACAACTGTCAATGAAAGAAGATCATTTTATAAGTTTCTCATGAATTATATGAATGAAAAAAACGATGTTAGAAAAATAGTTTGCGGAGATTTTAATTGTGTGTTGGACAATAATTTGGACATTATAAGTGGAGGAAAACGTTGTGAAATAGACGTAAACAATTTTAAGAGTTTATTGAATGAACAAGGTTTGAATGATGTATGGCGTTTGTTTCATGCAGAAGATAAAGAGTTTACGTGGTCTCGCAAGACACCTTTTATTGCGAGGAGACTCGATTATATTTTAGCATGTGATGCTGTATTGAACCGTTCTAATAATTGTAAAATACAATCAGTTGCACAAACCGACCACAGAATGGTAATTATGTATTATAATTTAACACATATAGTAAGAGGTCCTTCGTATTGGAAATTTAATGACAGCCTTTTGCGTGATTCTGAGTTTGTTGACAAAATGAATGTGTTTTTGGAACAGTATATGAATGATCATTTCGAGGACAACCCCCACGACAAATGGGATTTCTGTAAAATTCAGATAAGGGAATTCTGCATACGATTTAGTAAAAATAAACATAAGCAAAACATTGATAATAAATCTATGTTGCAAAAGCAACTTAACGAAACAGATAAGAAATTGTCAATTGATAAAAAAAATCAGGATTTGTTAACACAAAGAGAACATTTAAAGCACAAACTTGAAATATTCAATATTCAAGAAGCAAAGAGTGCACAAGTAAGATCGCGAGAAAGATTTATTAAACAGGGTGAGAAAAACACTCGCTACTTCCTGAATCTTGAAAAGATAAGAGCAAACGTTAAGATAATGGACAAATTAATGGATGATTCCGGGAATATGATTACATCACAAGAAGAAATAATGAAAGAGCAAACAAAATTTTACCACGACGTATTTGGAAAAAATATTGATTTTGACGAAAATAAAGCTGAACGTGAAGTTGATGGATTAAATATCCCACAGTTAACACAAGAACAGAAAGTTGACATGGACCGTGAATTTACTATTGACGAAATTGGCAGAGCATTACAGTTATTGAGGAACGGATCATCGCCAGGTTTGGATGGGCTTACAGCTAGTTTCGTGAAGTTTATTTGGCCGAGCCTAAAGACGATGGTTTTCAATTCTCTACAAACATCCTTTCAAGTCGGTGAGATGTCGACTACACAAAAAAGAGCAGTTATTTCCTTACTCCACAAAGGAAAAGATTTACCACGGGACAGCCTAATTAATTGGAGACCAATTTCGCTAACAAATACTGACTATAAAATATTTGCAAAGTGTTTAGCAATTCGTCTCGCATCTGTCATTACTGATATTATTTCAGAAGATCAAGTCGGTTTTATTAAAGGGAGACAATCAAGCGATGTTATTCGATTGATTGATGACGTAACAGATTTTATGAATCAGAAAAATGAACCAGGCATTTTACTTGCCCTTGACTTTTCACGTGCTTTTGACTCAATTTCCAAAGATTATATGTATTGGGCATTTAGAAAATTTGGTTTCGGTGATAACTTTTTGAATTCCGTAAAAATGTTAACGAATAATACCACAAGTTGCATCAATTACATGGGATGGATCTCTGAGGAATTCGACGTATTAACCGGAATTCGTCAGGGATGTAATTTTTCACAGATGGCCTTTGTCCTTGGCCTGGAACTTTTAGCCATTAAGATACGCAGTGACCCAAATATAAAAGGCTTAAAATTCCCGTCATTTCATTCAAAAACCAATTTGGAATATATTTTAAAATTGGCAATGTATGCAGACGACGTAACAATGTTCCTTAAAGATAAACACAATCTCCAAGAAGTACTGTTAATAGTAAAGCAGTTTTCATGTATTTCAAATTTACATCTGAATGAAAATAAAACAGAGGCAATGTGGCTAGGATCCATGAAGAACAGTCTTGAGCAATACTGTAATATAAGATGGAAAAAACAGTTAAAAATGTTGGGTATAATATTTAGAAACGATATCGGTGCTTCTGACATTGAAGAGAATTGGTCAGTACGGTTTGATAGAATTGAAAGAATTGTTGGAATGTGGTCAAAACGGAATTTAAGCATTAGTGGTAAATTGTGTATAATTAAAACTTTTTTGATATCCCAGTTTGTATATGTTTTGCAGGCACTCTCTGCACCGACAAAAGTGCTTAATAGATTAAATACTATCCTTTTTAAATTTTTGTGGAAACGGAAGTACTCAAATAGTAAAGCTTTTGAAAAGGTGAAACGAACAGTTGTATGTAATAAAATAGAAATAGGCGGTATTAACATGATAAATATGCATGATATGCAGACATCCTTTTTGTTATGTTGGGCAGCCAGGTTACAACAAACAGATTTTGCAAATTGGCAATTGATTCCAAGACATTATTTTGAGGTTCTTGGAAGCCAGCTGTGTTGCTTTAAATCAACTGCCAAACCGAAACAGTTTATTGGTCTGACCAGAGTTAAATCAAAATTTTGGCAACAAGTTTTAAAAATATGGATTGAGAACAGATATTTATTTCCTGTTCAAAAAGAAAGTATTTTTGATCAATGTTTGTGGAATAATGCAGATATTATTTTCAGAAAGAATGTGTTGTGTTTTGATAAATGGATTGAAGCCGGTGTGAATTGTGTACGTGATGTATGGATAGACGAAAATATTGTGTCATTTGAACATATTTGTGCCATTGTCGGATATAGTGCCACAAGGCTGTTTGAGTACAACGCTTTGCACACGGCCCTCTGCGCGCGAGCACTGCGAGATAACACAGTTAAAGAAGACGCGGGTGACGAGCCTCCTGCGACCTGTTTTCAGGGCGTGCTAAATAACCCTTCCCCGAAGAAATTTCGTGCGATATTAACGCAATCCAAAGCCAGTGAACCCTGCTCTGTAAAATTTTGGTCCCACAAATATAACATTTGCATTGACGAAAAGTATTGGGCCCTGGCAAGTGCATGTACAAGCGAAGAAAGATTAAAGTTACTCCAATGGAAAATGTTACATAATATTTATCCAACAAATATTTTATTGCATAAAATGAAGTTAAAAGAAAATAGTTTATGTAGTCTTTGTAATGAAATGGATTATATTGAACACTTCTTTTGGAAATGTAGCAAAATGAAATTGTTTTGAGAAAGTGTTAGAAGATGTATATTTGTTAATACGGGAGAAAATGTTATATTAACAGAAAAAGATGTATTGTTTGGTTATTCTCCAGAAGTGCAAACCCCCACAAACAAAATTATTAATCATATTTTGCTCATTTCAAAAATGTGTATCAGTAAGTACAGAATGATATGGTAGGCCTATTGATATAAATGTGATGTTAGGATATGAATTAGCGTTGAGATATTTCAGCATTGTGTAAATGTTGGATGAATGTTGATACGTTATAGACGGATGCTTGAATTCTTTGATTAAAAGCCCCACAATGATGTGCTTGGCAAAAAAAAAACCAAAAAAAAACCAACAACCTTGACAGTCTAGCATGGCAACGGGAACTGCACACTTCATCACGTCAACAACCTTGACAGTCTAGCATGGCAACGGGAACTGCAGACTTCATCACGCCAACAACCTTGATAGTCTAGCATGGCAACGGGAACTGCAGACTTCATCACGTCAACAACCTTGACAGTCTAGCATGTAGAGCGTCTGTAAAATGGAAAAGTCTGGCAGCGGAACGAAATTCAGATGATATGGGAATGGAGCAGTGAATGCAGAGACGGGGCGGCGTGAGAGCACACCGGGACAAGGACCAGGTGTTAGGACAGCACACACACACACACACACACACACACACACACACACACACACACACACACACACACACACACACACACACACTACACACACACAAACAAACAGTAAACAGATTTCACTGTCAACATCGACTCACGTGCGTTCCATTCTTTAGGGAGAGGGGTGTATTTGTCAAAGACAGTCAGCAGCATCAGCCCCTGCGACCCGGAGCCACAATCCCCCCACTTTAACACCGAGGATCTGCAACGAAACGACGCCAGCTTGTTCTTTTTCTTCATCGTTCATGTGCTGAGACTCACACGTTCACTCATGTTTTCGCACGAGTGGGTTTTGAAGTGTATGACCGTTTTTACCCCGCCATACAGGCAGCCATACGCCGCTTTCGGGGGAGGCATGCTTGGTATTTTCGTGTTTCTATAACCCACCGAACTCTGACATGGATTACAGGATCTTTTCCGTGCGCACTTGGCCTTGTGCTTGCGTGTACACACATAGGGGGAGAGCAGGTCTGCACACAAGTTGACCTGGGAGATCGGAAAAATCTCCACCCTTAACCCACCAGGCCACGCGGCCGGGATTTGAACTCACGACCTTACGGAGGCCGATGTCTTATCCACTCGGCCACTGCGCCCGTCAGCTTGTCATCAAAGGAGCTTGTATCAAAGCGCCGGTCGATTATTATTTCCTCTTTCATCCTTACTATGTATTACTATTCACTGTGGTAGTAAACTGATGAGAGAGAAAATCATAATCGACCGGCGCTTTGATACATGCTCCTGTGCGTGTGATATTATAAGATGTTTGATGGGTTGTTGACAGACCAGCTTTTTTGTTGGTCCAAGGGGACCATATCGTCTTTTGTTTCATCTTTATCGACCAAGGCCGAAGACCGCGGACCAACAAAAAAAAATGCTGGTGTGACAACAAGCCACCAAACATCGTTTTTGTCATCATTTTGGTTGTGCAACAAAATGCACAATAACCCACACGGAGACGAATTTTTAGAATCCAACTCCGGGCCACAAAGCATCGTCACAGTAGCTTGTATGTGACGTCCAACGTAGCTTGTTGACGCTTTTCTTCCAGTCTGAAAATGTACAGAGCTGCGATCATACCTGTGAGTTCAGTAAGTGTTGAGCATATTTCTTTTCTTTTAAGTGTTTATGACTTTTCGTTGTGGATTTTGCGATTACAGAGATAAGTTGCCGACTCACACGACGTTGAGCCTCATCCAGTAGAGTAGCCTGGCGGTGATGTTTTGCTGTCTCCAGCGCTGGAGATCCGCCACGAAGATACCGTTGTTGATAATGTCGGTGTCCCGAGGAATCCCCCTCGCCTTCACGTACGGGTTGCTGAAGTTGACACCCAGGTGAGCAGGCTGAAAACCAATTAATCAATCAAGCAATCATTCATCCAACCAAAAGATCAGCCAACCAGCCAATCAACCACTAAATCAATCAATCAACCAAAGAACCAACCAACCCAGCAATCCACCAATAAAACCATCAATCAATCAAGCAATCAATTAACTAACCAACCAATCCACCAATCAATCAAGCAATCAATAAACCGAACAACCAACCCACAAACCAATTCATCAACCAACCACTCAAGTAACCAATCAATAAAGCAAGCAATTAACCAAACAAACAACCAACCAATCCACCAACTAATCCACCAATCATTCAAGCAAACAATTAACCAAAACAACCAATCTCCAAAACAACCAATCCACAAATCAATCAAGCAATCAATTAATCAAACAACCAACCAACCAATCAATTAAACAAACCAATCAAGCAAGCAATCAAAGAACCAACCAATCAATACACCAATCAATCAACCAACCAACGAACCAAAGCAACAATCAGTCCACCAACCAACCAACCAACCAGTCCACCAACCAATCAGTCAACCAACCAACCAACCAATCAGTCCACCAACCAATCAGTCCACCAATCAATTAAACAAACCCATCAAGCAAGCATTCTGGAAGGGTATACGCAAAGCAAACAACCAATCAACAAGTGAAAAGGTCGAAAGGTTGCCTGAATGTTTGCATTCAGGCGACGTGCTGGTATTATTTACATGTGGAGAAATGGTCCTTTGAAATGTTTCATCATTGGGTTAAACAACATTTTATTCATAAACACACACATGATAACAACTCCCCAATCTGTCCACATGAAACTAAATTAAAAAAACCTCGCGCTGGACCCGAGTACTCTTCAGACTGGCTCGCTCCCCCAGTATGAAAGTTTTTGTCTTGTGCACGTTTAAGACCAAGTGATTGCTCTGTGTGGATTACAGGCATTCCCTTTGCTATATAAATACATTGCATGCGAGCCGAGGATGTGCGTGGTGACTGGCCTTTCTCTTTTATTTGATCAGAGTGAAAAATATACTGCCGACACTCTTCATAACTGGCCCTCGAAGTTCTTTTACTGTCCTGGCTCGCGGATTCTTGCATTTATCACGCCCCGGGTAGTTTTACCAAATTCTTTAATGTAAAGTGAAGGTAAAAGACTGAAACATATGTAAACAAAGGAAACCATAAGAAAAAATACAAATTAATATGAAAAGAATCAAAACACAAAATCGCGACCTCTAAACCACCGCAGTCGCGACCGAGCAAGCAACGCTTGGTAGAAAATGGGGCACACAAAAAATCAAATTATTCAAACACACAACGCGCAAAGCCTGTCTCAACCCACACGCGGGCTGGCTGTTCTATTTTGCAAATCGTCTCGCATGCGATACGCATGCCTTTTATGACTGTGTGATGCGTTCGGCTATTCTATCATTACAGTGTGGCTGGCTGTTGCTCCCTCCCACCGCCAAGTCGTTTTTGTGGTTTATTTCGCATTTAGGTCCCAGGTAACATTATGAAGTTTTAATACGATCAATCGGACCTATTATCAAGTTAGTGTATCAACTTTTGAACGAACTGCGCCCAGTAGTTTCCCAGCAATAAGCTGTTAAGGTGTTACGAGTGTGTTCAAGTTGCGGTTCTTGCTAAGGTTTTCACTCACTGAGTTACTTGCCTTGATTGCGACGGCGTATACGCACGGTCCAGTGTGCATTCGACAGGGGGTGCCCAATATGCACCGCTAGAACTAAGATACTTCTTTTTTTTTCTTTCTTTTTTAACCTCAGTTGCATGCAGGTTTGCTACTACAATTATTTTTTGCCTTATTATTATTATCATTTTTTTTTCTTTTTGTGGCTTGGAGCAAACCTTCTTCATAGGTCTTTTCTTTTCTCTGTCAAATGTGTACATTTTTAAATCAACAAACTTTATCAGTAAACTAATATGTTTAAATAAATATATAAATAAAAATAATCATAACATAAATTTATTCCTAATGTTCAGCTCAGTTTCCAACAATACACCCAAATCTAACTTTTTCCCATATTTAAATTTCCCAATGGTCATTTTGGTAATTTAAATACAATAATTCACAAAATAAATAAAATTATTTTTCAAACTTTCCCTAAAATAACCCAAAAATACATTTTCTTCATTCAAAATGATGGCAACATGTATTTTCTTATGAACAAAATCTTTACATATTTTCCAACCCTTCATCACCTCTTGGCAACTAAAACAGAAATGTTCAAGGGTGTCTAATTCATTACAAACTTCACACTTATTCGATGTTCGTAGTCCCATTTTGTTTAATAAAATATTGGTTGGATATATTCTATGTAATAATTTCCAGTGCAGCAGACGTAATCTTTCTTCTTTTGTGCTGTTAACAGCCAGTAACCAGTTTCTCTTATCCAAATCTACATTATGTTTTCGTTTCCAAAAATCACAGACACTCGGAATCTGGATTTTTTTTTTCCCCCAAATGCCAAAAAAAAAGTCTAGGGTCGCGCGAAAAAAATAGGGTCGGTCGGGTTACCGTAAACAGACTATTTTTTTTTTTTTTGCCTAATAAACTTTGCTGTTATATTACCACCATTAACAATGAAATCCTGCAATGTAAAATATTGATATGGTAATGTGTATGTACGTCTGGATTTAAGTGCTGTGCATAATGCATTGTATTCAAACTGTCTGGATGGTTTATAACCCACTTTTTGACATAAGTCTTCAAAAGAAATAATAATACCATTTTCATTCATAACATCCTTTACAAATGAGATATTATGTTTTATAAAATCTTTAAAAAATAGGCATTTATGTTTAAATTGAATATTCATATTGTTCCAAAAGCATTGGTCCTTCAATAATACTGGTGCAAAATCATACTTTTCACAGAAAACACTTTTATTGTCTAGCCAAGTCAATAACACTTGTTTCCAAAACAATGATCTGCAACTATTGAGTCCATTTATTGTTTTCGAAGATGCATTTGAGTCAAAGCACGATAAACCAATGCCAGACAATATCTTGGAATAACAGACCAATACTTTTGTGTGGAGTTTTGCAAATTAACAAGCCAGGAAATCTACTTCTTGATTTCAGTAATAGTTTCATTACATGTCAACTAGTTTGTTTTTAAATGATTTTTTAGAGATCGCCAAATGGTATTGTGTGAATAACATCATTCGGTCGAGTGTACGCACGGCTCCGCGTGCTTCTAGTAGCTCTCAGTCCATTCCCTCTTTCCGGTATGGAAACAGACGTGTTTCTGGCGAAAGAATCGGCGTCTTCAACTCGCCATATCTTCATATTCATTCGGACTAGAACAACGAAATATAACTTTCTTGTAAAAAAATATCCCGAGCCTTGCGACTCTGGTAGTCATTTTGTTACGCGAAGCGGCCTTTGGTAGGTACGACAGTTTTAGTCACCCAAGTAAATATAATATATCTAAAACGCACGTGGACGAGTTTTTCAATGGCGTATTTGAAGTATGTGAATGTTGTGATTACA
This sequence comes from Littorina saxatilis, assembly GCF_037325665.1. Lineage (NCBI taxonomy): Eukaryota > Metazoa > Mollusca > Gastropoda > Littorinimorpha > Littorinidae > Littorina > Littorina saxatilis. Next base: position 4,487,230 of record NC_090255.1, read on the forward strand.
AATCATTTCGGGGCACCCCTCAGTCGATACGTACAGACAAACAAATTGCATGGAACGAAAGTTGAGAGACTGGACTGTAAGTTGTGGTTTTGACTTCTACAAATCTCGCAGGTCTTTTATGCAAAACAGACTCAAAATTGCATTTTTCACGCAAGTGCAGATGACGAGACTATCGAAGGAATGGAATACACTTGCCTACAGATATAATAGACAGATACTGTCTATTTATATCTATGACTTACCCTAGCCCATATGTTAGAATAAAGAACATACTTTGCTCTTTTGAATGATGTATGATTTGGCACTGTACACAGGATTTTAGACCTGCCCCCGAAGTGATTTTTCCATAAACCCGTCAAAAAGCTCACTCTGTCTTGGCCGTAAAAAGCGCCCAAATGCAGTCAATTTCTAACCTGTGTCGTGTGTTCGAAGGAGTACATCTCAGCGATGCCATTGCCTTGCAACCTCAAAGAAATATATTTTAATAACCCGCTAAATGAACGTTTTTTTAGTGTGAAATAAAAGCCGGAGATTTGCTTCGTTTCTTTGCTGCGACACAAAACCAACTATAGATCTGCGGTGACATTATGAGTTCGTTTTCGACATTGCAGTGAAGTTGCGTGGATCTTCGACAATTCCCGTTCCGTTTAATGTGGATGGAGCTTTGATTGGATGTAACTGATTTGAAAAGTTACAACATGAGTCCTTGGGATCGATGTTTTTCGGTAAACTTCTTCGTATCCTTGACTTTACAGTTTTGACTTGAACAGATCCAGATCGGCTGGGGCTGTTGATCGCCTACACAGATCTATATGAAGTTGACTCGACACGGCGAACCGCCGAATCCGTGCCCTCTCGTCGGTCCTACCCCCAAATCCCTTACCAGCCTCAGACCCCACCTCACCATTCTAACCTCACTGGCGCACTATGTGTGATTATCCCTTCCTCATGTGTGTGTGTGTGTTGTTTGTTGTGTGAGTGCGTGCAGGCGGGCGGGCGTGTGTGTGCCCATGTGACTTTGGCATGTCGTCTTGAGTGCGAGAAAGCGAAGTTTTGAGAAATAGTGACAGATAAATAGTTTAAGAAAGGAATCTACAAAGTGAGAGTGGGCGTCCATTACGGCATTGCGAAGCGGACCTGCGCATCTACCCGCTTTGTTTGTCTGTTTGTTTATGTGTTCGTGTGTGGATGTGTGTGTGTGTGTGTGTGTGTGTGTGTGTGTGTGTGTGTGTGTGTGTGTGTGTGTGACACAGTTAATATGTGTCAATTTGGTTGTATGAGTGTGAAAGTGTAGGCCCCTACGTATTAAAGGGGGGGGGGGGGGGGGAGGAGAGGGTGAGGACCTATGCGTTTAACTTCATAGTTCCTTCATACGAGTAACTTTGTTAACAGTTCATTATTCGGACACAGATTAACAAGTTATAGAATGTTCGTGTAGAACAGACACTTAGCCACAAAAAAACACCTGGTTTTGAAATAAATTATTACCTCGATTCCGTTCAAAGGAGCTTTCCCCAAACACCTTTTTAACAATATCCAATTGATCTATGAGGTATGGGTCCATGCGACCCCGAGGCCCCCAATGAGGTACAGAGGATGCCTGTTTGCGGACATGGGGGAAAATTGAGAAGGGGGGGGGGGGGGGGGAGGACCGATACTGGAACCCCCAACCTTTGTACACATTGCTAACAGGAACCTGTGCACAAAATGTGTAATGCATCTCACGACAAATTATTTTTTTGGGGGGGGGGGGGGGGGGGGGGGGGAGGCGCATTCTTATGATTAGCCTAAGTCGCTTCGCGTCCTCGATTTAGACTTTTGAATTCAAAGTACACCCCTTTTACAAAGTAACTGATTCACCCAGGTGTGTGTGTATGTGCGTGTGTCTGTGTGCTTGTCTGTGTGTTTGTGTGAGTGTATTTGTTTGGTCTACATACCTCCAAACTGCCGCCTTTTAACTCTGACTTTTTTGTGTGCCTATGTTGGCTTCCCCTCGAGTAGCTTCCCTTGCTTCTCTGTGTTCTCCTTTTTATTTGTTCTATCGTCTTTCTTCTTCTTTTTTGTGTGTGTACTTTTGTGTTTTTGTGCCTGAAGAAGACCCTTAGGTCGAAACGTCGCTGTTATTCGTTCCGTGTTCGTCATTTTAACGTGAGTACATTGCTTTTTGGTCTCTTATTTAAAACATTTAGTCATTACCAGATCTGAGCTAGTGAGCAAAATCATTTTCCGGGAAGGAGAGTGCCTGTATGACTGATTCCCCCTCCCCCCCTCCTCAAACGATATAAGTTTTCTGAAACCATAATACAATTGTGAAAAACAAACGGCGGAAAAGCGTCACTTTACCTTTTTTTCGTTGAGTGCAGCCATGACGTCATTGTTTTTTAACGTCAGGTTGTGCAATTCGCTGATGTCACCTGTAAAACACACACACGAACATACACACGCATGCACACACACGCACACACACACACACACACGCGCGCACACGCACACACACACACACACACACACACACACACACGTACTTACATTTGTATGCATCTGGGCAGATAGAGCGACAGGCAGGCAGACACACAAAAACACGCATGCACAAAGACACAACTGCAGATACGTGCAGATACAAACTAACAAACACATGAACAAACCAACTGTCACAAACTGTGCACACGCTTTCAAAATGAATAGAATATTTGAGGGATAATTGACTACAAAAACACAATTTCAAAGACCCCCACACACACCTTCCCTGTTTTATCAGATGTTCGGTTTATAACTTCTATATATTGACAAGGGGTATTCCAATTTAATAATTGAATAATCACCAAAAATATCACAATTTCCTTTGAAACCTCTCTGTCTCTGTTTGTCAGTCTTCCTGACTGACTGTGTGCATATCTCTCTCTCTCTCTCTCTCTCTGTCTCTCTCTCTGTCTCTCTCTCTCTATGTATGTTGTGTTTGTTTTGGGGTGTTTTTACATTTAGTCAAGTTTTGACTAAATGTTTTAACGTAGAGGGGGGAATCGAGACGAGGGTCGTGGTGTATGTGTGTGTGTGTGTGTGTGCCTGTGTGTGTGTGTGTGTGTGTGTGTGTGTGTGTCTGTGTGTCTGTGTGTGTGTAGAGCGATTCAGACTCAACTACTGGACCGATCTTTATGAAATTTGACATGAGAGTTTCTGGGTATGATATCCCCAGACGTGTTTTTCATTTTTTTTTTTATAAATGTCTTTGATGACGTCATATCCGGCTTTTCGTGAAAGTTGAGGCGGAACTGTCACGCTCTCATTTTTCAACCAAATTGGTTGAAATTTTGGTCAAGTAGTCTTCGACGAAGCCCGGACTTCGGTATTGCATTTTAGCTTGGTGGCTTAAAAATTAATTAATGACTTTGGTCATCAAAAATCTGAAAATTGTAAAAAAAAATTTTTTAATGAAACGATCCACATTTACGTTTATCTTATTCTCCATCATTTTCTGATTCCAAAAACAAATAAATATGTTATATTTGGATTAAAAACAAGCTCTGAAAATTAAAAATATAAAAATTATTATCAAAATAAAATTTTCGAAACCAATTTAAAAACACTTTCATCTAATTCCTTGTCGGTTCCTGACTTCAAAAACATATAGATATGATATGTTTGGATTAAAAACACGCTCAGAAAGTTAAAACGAAGAGAGGTACAGAAAAGCATGCTATCCTTCTCAGCGCAACTACTAAACTGCTCTTCTTGTCAATTTCACTGCCTTTGCTATGAGCATGAGCGGTGGACTGACGATGCCACGAGTATACGGTCTTGCTGAAAAATTGCATTGCGTTCAGTTTAATTCTGTGAGTTCGACAACTTCTTGACTAAATGTTGTATTTTCGCCTTACGCGACCTGTTTGTATTGCTTTCGCGGAAATTAAATCGCGGAGATTTGGATTGCCTGGTTGTGGTTGTAGGGCTCAGTCGGTAGCGGCGCTGGCTTAAAAACCAGTTGTTTCTATTTAATTGAATTTCTTATATATATATATATATCAATGTATTCAAAACTTCTATTTAATTTAATTTAATCACTTCGTTCGGCGAGGGATTTATTTCCCAGAGTCAACTTTGTGCAGACTCTCCTCGGTGTCCGAACACCCCCGTGTGCACGCATGCGCACGATAAAGATCCCAAATTCAAATCGAAAGTCTCAAGGCTTGGAAACATGAATACACGAATGCAGGACAAAAAACAAAAAAATAGGTAGCGCCGTATACTGTATGGCAGCTCGCTTTCCCCAGGGAGAAAGCAGGCCGAATTTCCATAAGGGTAACCTCACAGGACTATATGAATCTTATCCTAATCCTTATCCTTAAATACTGGGAATTGGTAGTTGGTCGTACCCAAGACAAGACAGTCGGCATCGATGTAAATGACTCGACAAACATCTGGAAGTAGTTCTGGCATGAAGAAGCGACCAAAGTTCAGCTGCAAAAACAAATCACACAAAGCGAAATCAACACATTTAGTACACTCTCTGACTGCAATTTATGTTCCTTATATGGTCAAACGCGGCATTTTTAATGTCCATATAAGGTAAAAGGTGGTATAAAGCTTTGGATAAAAAACCGGGGAAACCATGCTGTAACTGTCTGAGCATGCGCTTTGGAGAGCTAAACCATTGTGAAAAGCGCGTGTTGTTCACGATCGGAGAATTCTATTCGTCCTGAAGAACATATCCCTTGTCGTTTGTTGTGTTTTTCTCAATATTCTTCACGTAGTTTAAAGTTTACCACTTACTGGGTGGTCAAGGTCTTTTCTTGGCGACTTCACTATGTATTGACCTTTGACCCTGTCCTCAGAAAAGGGAATGACCTCATAGCGGACTGACCTCAGGGCACTCGCCTCGATCGCTGCCCTGAAAATAATCATAGAAAGGCGATAGTCACAGAGGGTCGAATGTGTGTGTGAGACTTTTGTTGTTGTTGACATTTTTCAACGGAATGAGTTTATATGTATGCATTGGTGGAACAGCCTGCATTTCTTTCTTGTTCTTGTTTTTGTTTTGTTTTTTCATGTACCCCCATGGAGTTTCTTGAAATAAATGTGCCTTGCCTTGCATGCCTTGCCTTGTTTACAGTAAATACAGTTTTTGAAACATTGCAGTGTGCTGAGAGATTTACAGAGAACATTGAGAAAAATGAATTATTAAACAACGCGCGTAGCACGTACAACATACTCATATCTACTGATGGTGTTCATAACAGTATGATTATTATTTTCTCAGATATTGACAGCCTGCTATTTCAGTGGATTTGAAAGAGAGAGAGAGAGAGAGAGAGAGAGAGAGAGAGAGAGAGAGAGAGAGAGAGAGAGAGAGAGAGAGAGAGAGAGAGAGAGAGAGAGGAGAGAGAGAGAGGGGGAGATGATGATGATGATGATGGAACTTTATTTTTCAAGGATAGAGGTTTAAGGCGACGCCTTTTCTTACAACCGGTCCTTACTTCTAATACAAATATCTAATAAATGATAAACAAGTAAAGCAACATGACAAATAAACAAAGTAAACGAACGAACCAGCAAACAATCGACAAGTAAGCAAACAAGCAAATAAACATAAACAATAAAATGGCAAAGTAAGCAACATACAAATCGAAAGCGAAACATGCAACATGTTAACACATGTAAAGTGATCGACGGTAAAATTCACACGATACCAACGTTTACACTAATGCTAATAATGATTATATGGTGTAAATGATAATGATGATGATGATGATGATGATGATGATGAAGTGATGATGGAAAATCGCAACATAAATTCCACATAATACATATAATAAAGAACATATTTGTGTAATTCATAAAGCTTTGCCAATTGTTGACAGCTACTTGCATGTGTTAAGACTAGTATAGCCATCTAGGTAGACATAAAATGATTATGCAGAGCTTGTTTAAAACTCTTTAGTGAGGTTAATGATGTTATTACAGACGGAATGGAGTTCCACACCATAGCGCCAGAGAAGAGAGAGAGAGGGAGAGAGAGAGAGAGAGAGACAGAGAGAGAGACAGAGAGAAGGGGAGAGAGAGACAGAGAGAGAGAGAGAGAGAGAGACACTGACACTGACACAGTTTAATTGAATATGGGCCTACAGCCCCTTTCAATGGGGGGGGGGGGTATACATGAATCACAGGAAAAAATAGAAAACATGATATTTAAACGTATGCAATATACACAGTGGTTTGTTCCAAGTTTTCCTCTATCAATAATCTTGCACATCAATGCTGCCTAATATATACATACAACCGGACAATAAATACAGCAACAACAAAAACTTCAGCGACAATTAATCCTCATTATTATTTAACATTGACAATCTTAACTGAAATGCAAAAAACAAAAACTTTGCTAAATCTACAATTGTTTCTGTGTCTTGTTTTTTAAACATGGTAATCATACTGCCCAACTGATCACCAACACTTAAAAACTGCTAAATACTTTATTCTTAACTCACAATATGTTTGGCATTCAAACAAAAAATGGATTTCGGTCTCTAATTTATCTTCACAAAAGGGGCAACACTTGTTTTCTGTTGAATTTTGGAAGCGATATCTGTGGATATTTATCTGTGAAACGCCCATTCTAAATTGAGCGATGACATTTCTGTACACATCTGTCCATAAAATGTCCACATAACGTTCTTTTTCAAAACAGGCTTTATATTTTCCATACAGTAATAGGCGCTCACTCGAGTCCAAATTATTACGCCAATCATGACAGAAGGAACTGCAGAACCTCTCCTTCAGTTCTGGTTTCCACATCCAAACATCCAAACTTGGTAAAATCCATTTTCAAACAGAACTGCCTTTAAATGCGTTACCCATGTGATACCACCTTTTTCGTGGAGGTTGAACAACATTTTGTATGCCTTCTTTGAATAAAAAATGGTATGGCTGTCTCAATAACCGTAACCAATATTTAATCAACCTTGTGACTGTTGTCACCCAAATAGGATACCTACCCAATTCTTCATACACAACATCATTGGGAGTTTTATCTACTACGTTTACATGCAAATAAATGAACACGTTCCAATTGGTCATACTTCTCATAACCCCGAATTTTGGCTCCATGTGATAATACTGGCAATACTTGCGCATCAAATAACTTAAAAAAATACATGAAATGAGTTACAACCCATGTTCTTTAAAGTATTCAAAATTTCGATCGTGCTTCGCTTTGCTCTTGTTGCTGGGTCTTCAATTGCGACGCCATAACTATGTCTTGTTGAAAAGGTGAGGCCAAGATATTTATACGAATTTACAACCTCTAACTGATTCCCATCAAAAATCCATTTTTTCTCTTGCACTTAAAAATCCGCCTTTTCTGAAAACTATTATTTTTTATTTATTCAGATTTACTCTAAGACCCAGTCGATGCATTGCTGTACATAAAACGTTTAACTGGTTCTGTAATCCAATAACAGTGGATGCTATCAAAGTGAGATCGTCAGCAAACAATAACAAAAAAATTTCAAGTTCCGCAGGACCGAGGGACACACCATGTTTGCCCTTTTCAATAATTTCGTTCGCCAACTCATTGATTAACAAAGAAAACAGCATTGGGCTCATAACACAACCTTGTTTCAGCCCTTGTAGACATTCGAAAGGAAATAAATTAAATCACCAAAAGAATAGATGCTGTCACCAAAAGAATTGCTTAGTTAACAAAAGATATTCCAACAAAAAATCGGATGTTTCCACCCACAAAATAGATGCTTGTGTCACGATCTAGTGACATGGATCAAGAAAGTGTCACTCGGTGGGGTGCCTTCTCTTGGTCAATTGCGATAGAAAGCGCCTGTGCGTACTGTCAACGGTTGTGAATTTTGTTGACAGCACAGAACGAACACGGATGGTTTTGTGTCACACGGATTTCACGTGGGTGATTTCTGCTGTGGAGGCAGAATTGTCGATAACTGAACTGGGGTATGTGACAGGGTGAGTCACGTGATTTTTGTCAAGGTTGTCTGTGTGAGGACAAGTATCGACACACTCGAAACTCAGCAGCGAGAGAGAAGGGTCGGTGTCAGTATACTCCTACTAGTTTGATGGTTTTTCAACACGTGTGAATACTTCACTGGGTATCAACGTGCTATGCTACTTGCTAGTGAGGCTTGATAGGAACTCCATAGGACAGACCACCTTCTTCTTGGACACATGCTGGCTGACAGACGGGGCGTCAAGATTCTCCGCTGGGCGGTTTTCCACTGCATAAGGTTTCAGCGAGAGAGGAGGATGACGGTGTTTCTGTTGACGAACAGAAGTCATTCGAAAGGAAGCGGTTTCGCTTAAGGGAGAGCTACCTACATAGGCTTGTGAGGTAATAAATCATTATTTAACGCTGTTGACGAGTCTGTGTTTGTGGAATGAAATACTCTCTGTTGTTCTTTCCAGGTTTGCGCATAATTTGCTCTTTGTGACGCTAAAATACTAATCTGTATATGGTTTTTGCAGATATGGAGAGAAGGAAGGAAAATAGCTGATTTGTTGTTGTAAAAGTCCGTTTGTGCAGGCCCACGTGCTCGATGAAATATGTCAGGGTGACATGTTTAAAGGTGGAGGTTGTTGGGTAGCTTGACATGTTTAGTGCACTTAGGCTTTTTGTTGCAGCCTTTCTGTCTTCATTTCCACCTGCTATTGGTGCTGGCTGTTATCTGCGGGACGCTACACCAAGATCGTCCGCGGAGTGAAGTAACCAGCTAACCGGCCAACCAGCTAACCGGCTAACCAGATAACCAGCGACTGGGTGCGGCGCCTGATGTCTCCACAGTTCCCTGCTTCGTCACCAAGCTAACCAGCACTTCATTCGACGGAGCAGTTGTGGAGACTAAAGACTAATTACAGGACGTCCACTCAGTGGCAGAAGAAAAGCTAAGTTGCACCATGTTTTAAGCACCCTGTTTACCACCGTTGTCATCTTGTATATTTGTGATTATATTCGAGTGGTGACAACGTGGGGTGTGTGACCCCTGCATTAACTAGCACTTTTGGGCAGATCAGCTATATTTCCCTAGCTTTACACGGGATCAGCGTGTTACTATAATTTTCTATATTCTAACTGGCATTTTGTCAGTGACCGTGTTATTTACGTTTTGAACGTAAAAGAACATTTTGGGAGTGAAGTCTCGAGGGAGGTGGCGAGTCATTACATAAACAGGCGTCTGAAACTTATACTTTTGTTGTTTCCATTAAATTGTATGACTGCGAGAGTGGATCGTGGTGTGGTTAGTTAGAAGTAACTAACCGTTTCATAATCACCTTAAGTGATATAGTGAAACGTGACAGCTTCTAGCAAAAAACCGATTAATTCTACCAAAAAAAGAACTGAGACTTGCAAAAGAATTCTAAAAAACCCGGATTATTTTAACAACAAAATAGCTACTGTCAGCAAACTATATAAAGTTTAGTGTATTTTTCAGAGACAAAATAGTGTCACTCCATATCATAATCATAATTGTACGTCCAAAGAAAGTTAAATGAAAAATTCAAAATGATAAAATCAGTGTACAGAGCAGTCAAGAGCAGTGTGTTCACTGCCTGATAAGCGCTGGTCTCGACAGCTTTGGGCGCCCGCGATTTCGCTTCTGGCCGATTGGGATGGTCTTGGCCTGGGCAGGGGGGTTGGTCACCTCCAGACGAATCTCCATGCCCATGGAATGATGACACACGTAGCACTTGAGGAACTCCGGACAGTTGCAGAAAAACTGATTGTTTTCGTCGATCGTTATCTTCCACACCGACCTCCGACATGTGGCATACTCCTCGAAGTCAGCCCAGGACGTCTTGTAGCTGGTGGCTCACTGTCAGACTCCGACGTATCATTATCAAATCTCACTGGATCGATCCTCTCAAAATCCATCTCTCCACCTTCAAACTCTATTTTCAACTGACAGAATCTGTGTCCTTGCTTGATTCAGCTGAATTTGTGATCACAAATCAGCTCTGCGAAATCAGTGAGTCAAAACAATGACCACCACTCACACTGTGTTTCACTGTGTTGGAGAATGACTATCCATTTCTTTTTTGTAACTATATTTTCTTTTGCCTGAAGTAGTCAATCGTTTGCCTGATTGTATTTTCTTTTGCCTGAGTATATTTGCTTTTGCTAGTTTATTTTTTCTTTTGCCTGAGTATATTTGCTTTTGCCAGTTTATTTTATTTTTTGTTCAGACAGCAATTCTTTTGGCGGATCAAAAAAATTGTTGGTACTTTAATTCTTTGTCACTCAAGCCATCTTTTCTTTTGGTGAAAGCATCTATTTTTTTGGTAGAACCATCTCTTCTTTTGGTTCATTAAACGGGTGCCCATTCGAAATAGTCCGTCTAACCCTCATTGGAAAGGACACGTGCTTCAACAGTGGCATACATAGCTCTTATCATTCTTAACATTCTTCCGCTGACACCCGATCTCATCAACACGGACCACAGCACAGTGCGGTTAACAGTATCGTAAGCCTTTGTAAAATATATAAAACCAACATACAACTCAGATCTTTTTAGCAAATGTTTCTCAATGGCGGCATGCAGAGTGAAAATATCATCTGTGGTGGAACGTCCCTTTCTGCAATCAGCTTGTACATCGTTCAAAACGGAGTTTTCTTCCGACCACAGAACCAGTCTGTTATTAACAACTTGGGTAAATACTTTGCTCAAAATTGATATGCCTTGGTAATTATCCGGATTACTTCTGTCTCCTTTCTTATATAAAGGAATAACAGTAGCCTTCGTCCATTGAAGCGGGAAGTGTCCTTTAGAAAATAAATAATTAAAATATTTTTTTCAAAAATGGCAACATCTCATTTTCAACTGTTGTTATCATTTCTGCCAAAATACTGTCTGGGCCTGCTGTTTTTCCTGTTTTCAAATGTTTAATCGTTTTTCGTATTTCGGCTCCAGTAATTTCTGCATCCAAAATGTCATTAAAAACACCGTCTGCGGTAGAACATACATATATCCTCCTCTACATTTATGTCAACTCCTTCATTAAATACTCCTTCAAAATGCTTCAACCAATCTTCCTTTCTCAATACAATTCATTACCCTTCTCTTCGTTCTATGCCTGCGATATTCAGCCCAAAAGTCTTTTGGGCTTTGCATTGAATCAAGCAAAGCATCTAAGGATGCTTTCTTTTCTTGATTCCTCTTTACATTCTTCAAACCATTGTACTCTTTACGCTGTTCTTCACACAACCCATAATCTTCCTTAAAATTAGTGTGTCGGAAGTGTCTTTAACATTTTCTCACTTCTTTTCGTTTGATATGGCATTCTTTGTCGAACCATACTGCTGTCTGTGTTTTGGATTGTCCCCCTTGAATAATGACTCTTTTCATGCAATCTGCCGCATTCAAAACAGCATCAGTAAACATATCAAGAGATCTTTCTGGACATTCATCAATAATTGCCTGTGCGTCATTCACATTTTTAATAAACTCTTCAGATAAAACACAATTTGTGAATTGCAGAACCTTTTCTTTTCTCCAAAAAAACTTTTCAAATTTCACACAATTTTGTTTTTTCTTCAACCTTTCTTCTGCAACCTGGCATTTACACACCATATCGAGTGGCATATGGTCAGACTCGATTCGATCGGCTACAATCATTCTGTGAACAAAATCTGAAAAATCAAAACTGGCGAGAAAATAATCGATAACACTAAAACCGTGCACAGACTAGACAAATATGTAAATTTACCCTGATCATCTCCTCGAGCACTTCCATTCATCAACTCAAAATCATAACATACACACAAATCCAACAACTTTTTACCAAAACCGTTAATTTCCTTATCTTGAGATATGCGACTGGTTTCCCATTAGGAGGGACTATCACTCATATCAGTTTCACCAATACTTTGACTAAAAGCTCTATTAACCTGATAGTCACCAGTTCTCGCATTAAAATCACTAGTGCAAATTACATAATATACGTCACTCTGGGTTTCCAACAAGTCACCAATACACCTTTCCAATTCTGTTATCTGGCAGTCGCATTCAGTCTGGTTATAAAACGGACTTCCATACGGAGGAATATTGGTCACTATATATAATACGTCCTTATCACAACCAAACAAACACTTTGACAGTTTCAAAACAATAACGTTACTGCAGTCAACGAAAACCTGGTCTACAAAATTACACAGAAACTCCTTTACTAAAACCAAAATTCCACCAGATCGTCTTCCATGAAAAGAGAGTTTCACCGCTGGATAGATAAATTTCAAATAATCAAGAAAAGTGTTAGTAAAATCAAAGTCATTATCAATAAAGGTTTCTGCAAGTGCTACAAAATCAAAACGTTCAAGATAACTAACCAGGTTATTATCGGAAAGCTTGTTTACTAACCCTCCAATATTGTATGACACAAAACTTATATACTGTGAGCTTAGGGGCCGGCCACATCCCTAGTCCTCTGTACTGTTCGCGTCAGCAAAAGGGTTTTCACCCTCTTGGTTTATATCCCCCGAGTCATAGCTATTTGTTCTGTCCACAAGGGGAGAGTCATTTTCGTTGCTTGCTGCTTGGGGAGTCTTAAACATGGTGTCTATCTTTGTCTGGGAAGGAGGGGTTTTACCCCGCCCTCTTCCATAGCCCCGTATAACCTGTGTAGAAGGAGAAGAGCAACTTGCCTTGTTACGCGCAGAGTTCGTTTGGGCACCAACCCGTGTCCGCAGGTTGTACATGGAACCCTGCTGCTGCGTAGTGGAACCCCGAGGATTACGGTCAGTAGTCCTCTGACTGCCTGTACTCGCCTGGCTTGCAGCAGGCTGGCTATCTGCAGGCTGGCTGTCGTGGTCCTCATCTACACGCTGTTGTTGGCCATCTCTGCGCCTGGGAGAGCTGGAGGTAGCCTGTGCTTTTCCAGGCGACACAGGGCTGTGGTGTCGTCGATCCCGTCCTGCCTGCAGGGGTGGGAACTCCGTTGAGAAATTCAATACTCCAGTCGTCTCTCGTGTTAGACGACTGACATTGCTGTGAACGCTGCGGGTTGATTCTGCAAATTTGACTCCAGTTCTCTTCTCTACTGACAGACTGACTGGAGAGGTCATACCGATATGTGACTTCACTGGTAATCAGTTTATCATAGCGTAAACTCGCCCTTTGACCCCTCTGTCTCATCTCACGCTGGACTGGCAACAGAGCTTTTCTTTTATTCTGAACCATTTCAGAAAAATCTTCCCTCACGAATATGCTGCTGTATTGCTCAGAGTCTTTCAGTCTACGTGCACTGTTCAAGACCAGCATTTTTTGTTTGTAGGATAAAAACTTGACAACAATGGCATTCCCTGTTCTGTGAGCCCTTTCAATGTCAACTTGCTCCTCAATCCCCCTTCCTTCTTGAATAATGTCCTTGACTTTTCTTTCGCTCTCCTCCCATGGTTCAAATTTGCCCCTCCCTAGTGCAACACCAAGGAACAGAAGATTATTTCGCCTACTCTGGTTTTCAAGGTAGTCGCACTTTTGCACAAGCTCATTCACAGCTCCTTTAAGCTGTTGGTTTTCGGACCAGAGTGATTCACACTGAGATTGTAATCCATGGAAGTTCCTGGCTAACTGTGTTTGGCTTTCCTCTACATCACATAGCCTGTGATCAATTTTGTTGTCCAGACTTGTTAGCCTTTGTTCAATATTCCTACCTTGGATACTGCTTGAACTTTCCATTCTTACAATAGCCTGGTTCAGAGTGTGGCTCAGTTCAGACTGTATGCGATCCATACAGTGTTGCATACTATCCTGGTTGTCGTAGTGGTTGGACGATGTTTTCTTGGGAAGAGATAGGCATCATTTTGATCACGGGTTCTGCTCTCTCTGTTCTCTCGTCCAAAATGGCCTGGTCCTGGGCCTGGATTAGATTCGACATCGCCACAGGTAAGAAGGTACCCTACTATGAATACGGAGGCATAGACTGTCATCACCAGAAAGTGCGTTGCAATACACTGTGCGTTGAAGCAGACCTTGAATCTGCACTGTTCACTTCCTGACTGTGCAATTTTGTCTCTGACAGTAACAGACGTTGCCAGCATCAGAAATAGTCGGTGTATGTGGTCTAAAGTATCGGCCACCGCAGGGGAACATTCACTGTTTACACTGCCAACACTGCAGCTTGTGTTGTCACTGAAAGATGTTTGACAGGTATCACTTCTGAGAGAGAGAGAGAGAAAGAGAGAGAGAGATAGAGAGACAGAGAGAGAGAGAGAGAGAGAGAGAGAGAGAGAGAGAGAGAGAGAGAGAGAGAGAGAAAACACTGATTGGTTTATTGTACTAAGGCCAAGGAATCATATATGTATATAAAAGACTCACTTGAGCTGAGATGCTTGTGGCGCGAGTGTGACGAAATGAAACATGACGTCAGAGCGCGTGTTGATCACGATACTTGTGGCTAGGGTCAGCATACCCTCCCAAAGACGATCGTTACCCACTACGACAACATGCACGACTGTCTCCTTCTGTCCTTTGGCACTGGGGTCTCCCATTTATGAAACAGAAAAACGTTTTCAACTTAGAAGGGGAGGTGGTCAAATATTATACATATAAAATGTTTGATGGCTTATTGGCAGACCAGGTTTTTTGTTGGTCCGAGGTGACGATATCGTTGTTTTGTTTCATCTTTATCGACCAAGGCCGAAGGCCGCGGTTGATAAATATGTAACAAAAGGCGTTATGCTCCCCGAAGATCTCGGAAACACGAATCAAAAACCGTGATGGTTCCACACATCAAACAAACAGCCTGATTGGCTTTTACTTTGACAATCCACGTTTCACCTCAAACCCATTCACCACCTCTATAAGTAACATGGGGAACAGCGTTATTTATACCCCAGCCGCTGGTTATGAATTACAACTGGTGAAAATGATGACAAAATCCATTCTTTTCACAAGGGTATTGTATTTAAGAAACAGAGAAACGTTTTCAACGTTGAATGGTAGGTGGACAGACATTATCCATTCTATAGCACAGGGGTATTGTGTTTATGAAACAAAGACACGTTGTAAATGTTGAAGGGGAGGTGGACAGACATTATCCATTCTATAGCACAGGGGTATTGTGTTTATGAAACAAAGACACGTTGTAAATGTTGAAGGGGAGGTGGAAAAATATATCATTTTAAGACGGAGACCTCCCCGTGTAAATAATTCGCTGACTCACCACCAGAGGTTGGATTGAGTTTATGACTATATGAGTGTGTGTGTGAGTTTTAGTGTACGTGTCTGCGTGTGTATGTGTTCGATTGTGTGTGAGTGTACGAGTGTGTGCGCACGCGAGTGTGTACTTGTGTGTGTTCGTTCGTGCATGCTTGTGTGTGTGTGTGTGTGCGTGTGTGTATGTGTGTGTGTGTGTGTGCGTGTGTGTAAGTGTATGTGTGCGTGTGTGTGTGTGTGTGTGTATGTGTGCGTGTGTGTATGTGTGTGTGTGTGTGTGTATGTGTGTGTGTGTGAGGTTGTGTGTGGGTGTGTGTGCGTGTGTGTAAGTGTGTGTTTGAGTGTGTGTGTGTGTGTGTGTGTGTGTGTGTGTGTATGTGTGTCCGCCTGCATGTCTGTGTTGCTGTCAGAGTGTGCATCATCATCAATGAAACCCTCTTACCCACAGTGATTTTCTTGGAGTGTGTGACCTGGCGAACAAACGTAGAAAAGTCCGGGGTATACACTATGATGATCAAGATGAGTGTAGCTGCCACGACACAGAAAGCTGCACATTAGACAGACATGTTTTATTGTCGTCATTTTTTCGTTCATAATAAGCTGGGTTACAAAAAACATTGTGATCATTTTCACGAGTTTTCATTCATAACTAACTGGGTAAAAATTTAAAAAACTATTTTGATATGTGACAAATCAAGGTGGTGAATGGGTTTGAGCTAAAGGTGAGACGTGGACGGTCACAATAAAAGCCAATCAGGCTGTTAATTGATGTGTGGAGCCATCGCGGCTTTGGATTCGTTTTGTTCCGAGGACAACGAAATAAAATTCACTCTCAAAGACCCAATCAATGTTGATAATCACCGCGACGACTCATCGTCAATTTGCATCTAAGCTGTACAATCGCGAATCGCACAACCAAAAGTCTGAAAACACTAGAAAGAAAAGGCACATGCTAAAATCAATAATTACTGACCTCGCAGCTCTGTGCATTTTTAGACTGAAGAAAAGCGACCCAAAGTTTATATTTGACAGGGCTCCCCACAGTCGCCCGTCCTAGAGGGTCGATGGACCCCTTATGCGGAGTGTTAGACGGTCCCGAAAGTCCATGATACTTACTTATATGTCCAGTTATTATTATTATAAGTATCTTTAAGTAGGTATCTACAAGTAAGTATCTTATAGGTAACTACAAGTAGGTATCTTCAAGTAATTATCTACAAGTAAGTAACTACAAGTGAGATGATCAAAATACGCTTTATTAAAATCTCCGTGTTGGGAGAGGACACCTGAGACGTAAGGACAATTTGAGTTGATCAGAGGGGGTGTCCGGTCATTACAGGTAGCACTTACCTTTGGTCGAAGGCCATCTGAACATTCTACAAATCCTCGCCATCACTGTTGTCCGTATGCGCCTCAACAGGGGAGTTCAGTTATCTTTTGCGTTCCTGAAACCACAGAAAAAATATAAACAAGAAAATGACGGTTGGTGAGATGAACAAAGTCGGAAAAAAAACCAGAATTCTTTAACAATAATAATGGTGATAATAATAATAATTGTCAGTAAGTACTGGTGTCACATGACTGATGTGAACCAGTTGATTGGCTAATGGCGATGCGCTAAAACTGTTAGCGCACTCTTGGAGTGCGCTAACTTTTCCACAGAGCGTATTCTTCCGCCCTTTGCCTAAGCGAGACTGTGCTCTCATCCTCAGAATTAATTAATGACATGTAGCTTATATTCTCCACAATACCAAATGACCATAAATTCCCTGCTTCTCAATTAAAGCAGAAGTGGGTTTTTTTCTGACAGATTGCATGTGCCTGTGCCAGTGCCAGTGATCTAAAAATAGAAGCCGCTGTGTTTCATCTAATTTTCGCCGACTTGCATAGATTCTTCTCATATGCCATGTTAGTGGCATGTAGCTTATCATCCACATTACCAAATGATGAGTTAGTATACAATTCCCAGCGGCTAACAGAAAACGTACCAGCTAGACCAGTTTGGAAGACTGACTCGATCGACTCTGTAGCAGTAGCAGACGACATTAACCCCGCTCAGCAAATTAACTTCTTGGGCAAATGTGAACGAAAAAACGATGGGGATATAATACGTGTAGTGTTCAGAGCATTCTTACCGTTCATATTTAGTACCATACTCCCCGATGAGTGAAGATACCACACGAGAAACATGCCACATTTATTTTGAAAATGTACTTTCCGTCGACCGTGGCAAGGGGCAAAACTCTGCACAGTCAATCTGTCGAAGCTCGATGAAGGTTTCGAATCGCAAATAACTATGAGCACAGTCCTTTCTCCGAGTTTAAATGAGGTCTCTATGAAAGATCATCACTTTTTAGCTTAACGCTACACTGGAATTTACCAACAGAAATTAAAACAAAAGTTTGCGTGTGACGAAAGCACGACACACTTGAGACAGCCCACACAAAAGTAGAGCCAGTGACACAAACCTGACCACACAGTTACGCCTATCCAAATGCGCTTTGCAAAATGTGCGTTTTGAATCTTCTTTTTTCTCTGGTGGTACTGACAATATCGTTATTGAAACAATCCCAGTGCACTAAGGGATTTATAGAGCAAATCTCGAAAATAATTATTGAACTCAGCGCTATGCGCTTCGTTCAATAATGAATTTTCTTGATTTGCTCTATAAATCCCTTAGTGCACTGGGATGTCTCAATAACTTAAATAATAATAATAATAATAATAATAATAATAATAATAATAATAATAATAATAATAATAATAATAATAATAATGATAATAATAATAATAATAATTGTCAGTAAGTACTGGTGTCACATGACTGATGTGAACCAGTTGATTGGCTAATGGCGATGCGCTAAAACTGTTAGCGCACTAACTTTTCCACAGAGCGTATTCTTCCGCCCTTTGCTTAAACGAGAGTGTACTCTCATCCTCCCCGAAACATCCGTCCGAGATGGTGGCTAATTGACTGGACTTGCAACTTTCTCAACTTGTACAGTACAAACTGAAGTGACTCGAATTTGAGTTTTGGGATTTCTCTTGCTCTACCTTTTCTGATAATGTTTTACTCACCTCGTTTTTAGATGCAATACATAATGTCTCTTTACATTTAGTCAAGTTTTGACTAAATGTTTTAACATAGAGGGGGAATCGAGACGAGTGTCGTGGTGTGTGTGTGTGTGTGTGACAGTGTGTGTGTGTGTGTGTGTGTGTGTGTGTGTGTGTGTGTGTGTGTGCCGTGTGCAGTGACGGTGTGAATGTGTGTGTGTCTGTGCGTGTGTGTGTGTATGATGTATGTGCAGTGTGTGTGTGTGTATATATGTGTGTCACAGTGTGTATGTGTGTGTGTGTGTGTGTGTGTGTGTGTGTGTGTGTGTGTGTGTGACCGTGCTGAGAGAGAAACTAGAGAGAGAGAGAGGGAGCCGATAATCGTCTGATTCTGCAGACTCGCCGAGAGGCGGCCGGGGTTCGGCACCAGGCTGATGAAAACGCAGAATAATCCATCAAAACAACACTCTAACATCAAGTTTTAGAAACCAGAAAAACTTATCGTAACTCCATAGGTTTTGTGGTGTTTTGCGCACTGCTAAAACGCGTTTAACACGACGTGAATCGCCATGCGTTAACGTAGCGAAAACGTCCAAAACGCAGACACCAAAACTCGATGTTTTACCGTGTTTTGCACCCCGCTAAAATCCCAGGGATTTTATTGCGTTACGGCAGTTTTTCTAACTTGATGTGAATCGCACAGGTATAATGCCACAAAACTCAGTTGATTAACTTCATGTTTCATGTTATATGCCACGTTATAGTGCCAAAACGTGACTTTTCGCCCAGTGTTACCACAGGGTAAAATATTGTCTTTCTCATTTGCCGCCATTAAAAAAGCTTAAGGCCTCAAGTAAGAGAGGGACGGTGATAGGGCGTGGTCCTAAGAATTTTGCAGCACGCTCTTTCTAATGTCTAAAACGTCCTGTTCACTAAGTTCTTTGCACCCAGTGAGTGCGCCTAGTGCTAGGAGGGCGTCGTCCGGCTGAACGAGTTGCGAGTGTGTTACTAGTGAACCTATTAAACACTTGTGTAAAATATTCCAGGAGGTGGCCTGGGCTCTGTTGTTGCCTCGCGGTGACCATAGCGGACAGGCACCATTCAACAAATTCTCTAAGTTCATTTTCAGGGGTTTTGGGGGCGTCTTTCTTTTTTTTCCTGGTTTATGCGTAGAACAGCGGCAGCGAGTTCTTGTTCTGAAGTTTTTTCCTGTAGCAGTCTTTCGGCAATGCTAGCCTCTACTCTTTTCATCACTTGACTATATATATGGTCTACTGCGTTGTCAATTGTGGTTGGCTCAGTGACTGTGTTATCAACCCTGGCTGTGTTTGATTTTTGTGCGTGAGCGTGTGCCTGTGGTTGCTTCGCCTGTGCTGGCTTGCGCTGTGCAGGTCGGCTGACTGTTTTGTTTGCATCTGTTGGCTTATGGATAGGGGGGGGGGGAGGGGCCGTCCGACCTCTCCCAACCGGGATCTTGTCACCGCCCTAGCGTATCCTCCCTGGGAGGTAGAGGTGACTTGTTTGGTGGTTTGTGGTAGCCAAAAGCTATCCTTTTGGTCTGGGGATGTATATGTTACAGGCATTAAGTGAAACCAGGCATTACGCGTAATGCCTGAAATGTTAAGGCATTACGCGTAATGCCTGTGACCACTAGGCATTACACGTAATGCCTAAAAATACCAGGCATTACGTGTAATGCCTGAAAATCATTGTCAGGCATTACACGTAATGCCTGAAACCTGTTACAGGCATTAAGTGAAACCAGGCATTATGTGTAATGCCTGAATATCGTTTGATAGAATCGGTCGAACAACAACACCTTTGACTCACGCTCGTTTCTTCTTCTTCTGACACTCTGCGCACAAAGATTTGTAAAGTGGGGTTCACGTAGGACAGGGTCCATATTGAATTCATCTTGCTAAAACAACAACATGTCAATGTACCCGAGCACTACATTCAAACTACTAAAGATCGTGAACAACTTGCGTCAAATAATAATAACGAATCTTCCTTATGAGAAAAAAAAACCCGTTTACACAGTGTGTCTCAAGCGAACGTTAATAATAATTTGATATCGTAGCTTTCAACAGCTCCGGTATGTGAGATAACACAACGCAATTTTCTTATTAGCTGTTTTTGTTCCAGCAAGAACGATACAGTCAGTGTAATAAGCCTTTTTTTGTTACCTCCCTTTGACATTATAATTATGTGTCAATTACTCTATCAGAGACAGCATTGGAGATAACCCGGTTTAAGTATTGTTTCACGATAGACGTAGAGCTGAATACCAACACTCAAATCTGTTTTTGACAAACACCACACATCACTTACTTTCCCAAGAGATGATAATCATGACGTGACTTTGTCGTTTTCTGGAAGGCAGCTTTTACTTCTTCGATTGTTCTGAAGTACACGGCTTTCGGGAGCAACTTTCTGCCGTCCTTTTCATAATGTTCAAACAAACGTCGAGTAAACAATTATTGTTCTTTTCATTATCCTCCATGGTGACGAATAAGCAACTGGTGAAAACTCGACTGGAAATATTGGACCCTGGCTTTCCATTGTGACATGCACTCACACTTACGTGAAATTCAAACTGTGGTGAACACTATGTCAGAAATACATTATTTTGCATTGCGAACCGTCACTCATAATCGCAAAATTAAAATGTGCATTCATTTCAAAGCTCACTTGATTGAATGTCAGTTACTATATTCACACCATGACATTTTGTCAACACTTTGTCCTTAAAAAATGTTCTCACCGTCATCCAAGAGGTAATGTGTATTGCCTGAATTGCTTCAGGCAATAAGCGTAATTGTGAGAGTCAAATTTCAGGCATTACGTGTAATGCCTGGTATTTTTAGGCATTACGTGTAATGCCTAGTGGTCACAGGCATTACGCGTAATGCCTGAACATTTCAGGCATTACGCGTAATGCCTGGTTTCACTTAATGCCTGTAACATATACATGTGTTTTGCTTCTTTTTGTTGTACTTCTAACGCTAATTCTTTTTTGGCTCTTTGAATTGCTTCCGAGTAAGGAACGAATGTCGCGGAGCGGATCTTGTTTGCCCGTAGGCGAATCCTGTATTCTGGGCAGCCCATGTAGGCAGCCGAATGGTCGCCATGGCAGTTTATACAATATCTTTCTTTATCACGTGTATCTGATTCGTGTTCCTTGCCTCCGCAACGCCGGGGAGCAAGTGTTTGTTTTAGCTCGGCACTGCTGTCGGCCGTGACCAAAATTAATCTGCTGCAGCGGCCACAGCGCCTGACTGGGCATGCGTATGCCTCCACTTGGTACACCTCACCCTCCAGGGTGACGCTCTCTGGCAGGATCGGTGTTTTAAAAGTAATTTTGACTGCCTGGGAGGCTTCTCCCTGTTTGTTTTTCAGCCTGTATATCTGTTTAATTGCGGCTAGGCCCTTTTGCTTGATTGCACCGGACTCGGTTCTGGAATTGACTCTTATGTCCCTAGTTCGCAGTATTTCGTCCACCGGGTGGTCGCAGGGGATGCGTTTAATTACCCCCTCAGTGCACTGGGCGAAAAGTCACGTTTTGGCACTATAACGTGGCATATAACATGAAACATGAAGTTAATCAACTGAATTTTGTGGCATTATACCTGTGCGATTCACATCAAGTTAGAAAAACTGCTGTAACGCAATAAAATCCCTGGGATTTTAGCGGGGTGCAAAACACGGTAAAACATCGAGTTTTGGTGTCTGCGTTTTGGACGTTTTCGCTACGTTAACGCACGGCGATTCACGTCGTGTTAAACGCGTTTCAGCAGTGCGCAAAACACCACAAAACCTATGGAGTTACGATAAGTTTTTCTGGTTTCTAAAACTTGATGTTAGAGTGTTGTTTTGATGGATTATTCTGCGTTTTAATCAGCCTGGTGCCGAACCCCGGCCGCCTCTCGGCGAGTCTGCAGAATCAGACGATTATCGGCTCCCTCTCTCTCTCTAGTTTCTCTCTCAGCACGGTCACACACACACACACACACACACACACACACACACACACACACACACACACACACACATACACACACACACATTCACACCGTCACTGCACACGGCACACACACATGCACACACACACACACACACACACACACACACACACACACACACTGACACTGACTGACCGTCACACACACACACGGGCACACAGTGACACACACACACACCCCCCTTGAACTGACACACACACGCACACACACACGCACACACAACTGAACACACACATACACACACTGATCATCAGTTTATAAATGTAAAAAAAAAATGCAGTGCATATACATTTGGGGGGTATCTCTTATTTTCTCTATATGAGCCTTGTCAGGTGTACAGGAGAGTAGGCTATGCATTACCCGTGCGTTGAGCAGAGAAAGTAGGTCAGTTCTTAGCTCACAATTTAGTGGAACCAGATCGTAGTTTTCTTCTGTATTGCCATGCAACACTTTTGCTTGGGGCCCTAGCCGAGTTAATCGTTTTCCCATGTGTTGCTGACCACAGATAGGCCTTTGTTCTACTTCCCCCCACCCCCTCCCCGAAACATCCGTCGGAAATGGTGGCTACTGACTGGACTTGCAACTTCGTCAACTTGTAGTACGTACAGTACAAACTGAATTGACTCGAATTTGAGTTTTGGGATTTCTCTTGCTCTACCTTTTCTGATAATGTTTTACTCACCTCGTGTTTAGATGCAATACATAATGTCTCTTTACATTTAGTCAAGTTTTGACTAAATGTTTTAACATAGAGCTGGGGGAATCGAGACGAGTGTCGTGGTGTATGTGTGTGTGTGTGTGTGTGTGTGTGTGTGTGTGTGTGTGTGTGTGTGTGTGTGTGTGTGTGTGTGTGTAGAGAGATTCAGACCAAACTACCAGACCGATCTTTATGAAATTTTACATGAGCGTTCCTGGGAATGATATCCCCGAACTTTTTTTTCTCTTTTTAAAAAAATACCTTTGATGACGTCATATCCGGCTTTTTGTAAAAGTTGAGGTGACACTGTCACACCCTCATTTTTCAATCAAATTGATTGAAATTTTGGCCAAGCAATCTTCGACAAAGGCCGGACCTCGGTATTGCATTTCAGCTTGGTGGCTTAAAAATTAATTAATGACTTTGGTCATTAAAAATCTAAAAATTGTAGAAAAAAAATGTATAAAACGATCCAAATGTACGTTCATCTTATTCTTCATCATTTTTTGATTCCAAAAACATATAAATAAAAAAAGAGATTTTTTATCAAAATTAAATTTTCGAAATCAATTTAAAAACACTTTCATCTTATTCCTTGTCGGTTCCTGATTCCAAAAAAATATAGATATGATATGTTTGGATTAAAAACACGCTCAGAAAGTTAAAACGAAGAGAGGTACAGAAAAGCGTGCCATTCTTCTCAGCGCAACTACTACCCCGCTCTTCTTGTCAATTCCACTGCCTTTGCCACGAGCGGTGGACTGCATGACGATGCTACGAGTATATGGTCTTGCTGAAAAATGGCATTGCGTTCAGTTTCATTCTGTGAGTTCGACAGCTTGACTAAATGTTGTATTTTCGCCTTACGCGACTTGTTTTGTTTTAGGATCGATTTTGATAATGATTGAGAAAGGAGAATAGCCGGTGTTAGTTTTACAGTCGGTTTTATGAAGTTTGAGTAAAGAAGTGCGTGGTTTTTACCCTCCCTTTCGTTTTCCTTCCCCTTCTTTAGTTTGCTATTATTGTGTCTAAGAGCCGAAATGGCTGCACTCTAACTCATCTTTGATCTCCCAAAAGACTCCATAAACAAACTAGTGTATCAAGAGGCTGGCTGGCTGCCCCTCGATGAAGAAAGAAGACTAAAGTCGGCCCAGTACGTATCAAGAGCAAGTACTTTTGACAATGCTGTGAACGAAGAGCTCACTGCTGAGTTCGACACAATAACCTCGGCCTCTTACCAAAACCTAACAAGTCGCGTAAGGCGAAAATACAACATTTAGTCAAGTAGCTGTCGAACTCACAGAATGA
This sequence comes from Littorina saxatilis, assembly GCF_037325665.1. Taxonomy (NCBI): domain Eukaryota; kingdom Metazoa; phylum Mollusca; class Gastropoda; order Littorinimorpha; family Littorinidae; genus Littorina; species Littorina saxatilis. The sequence goes on from NC_090255.1 coordinate 4,511,478, forward strand.
AACTGAACGCAATGCCATTTTTCAGCAAGACCGTATACTCGTAGCATCGTCAGTCCACCGCTCATGGCAAAGGCAGTGAAATTGACAAGAAGAGCGGGGTAGTAGTTGCGCTAAGAAGGATAGCACGCTTTTCTGTACCTCTCTTTGTTTTAATTTTCTGAGCGTGTTTTTAATCCAAACATATCATATCTATACGTTTTTGGAATCAGGAACCGACAAGGAATAAGATAAAAGTGTTTTTATATTGATTTGGACAATTTAATTTTGATAATAATTTGTATATATTTAATTTTCAGAGCTTGTTTTTAATCCAAATATAACATATTTATATGTTTTTGGAATCAGAAAATTATGGAGAATAAGATGAACGTAAATTTGGATCGTTTTATAAATTATTATTATTTTTTTTTACAATTTTCAGATTTTTAATGACCAAAGTCATTAATTAATTTTTAAACCACCACGCTGAAATGCAATACCGAAGTTCGGGCTTCGTCGAAAATTACTTGACCAAAATTTCAACCAATTTGGTTGAAAAATGAGGGCGTGACAGTGCCGCCTCAACTTTCACGAAAAGCCGGATATGACGTCATCAAATACATTTATCAAAAAAATGAAAAAAACGTTCGGGGATTTCATACCCAGGAACTCTCATGTCAAATTTCATAAAGATCGGTCAAGTAGTTTGGTCTGAATCGCTCTACACACACACACGCACAGACAGACAGACACACATACACCACGACCCTCGTTTCGATTCCCCCTCTATGTTAAAACATTTAGTCAAAACTTGACTAAATGTAAAAAGAAAAACACCCAAAATACACGAAGCAACGATCCCACTAGCAGACTATATGTTCAACCGATATTTCAAGAAAGTGGGGGTAAACCCAGGTAGGATGGCCCACATTCCCATTCACCCCTTCCCATTTTGGTTCATGGAATCCCCCATTATCATCCCTGATCATGATCTGGGTGTAACAAAAAAAGATAACCCTGTACTTGTCTCATCAATAGTAAAAGAAATAATCTCAAACAATAACAAAGATCACCTACAAATATTTACTGACGGCTCCAAAAAAATGATGACCAAGCTGACTGTGCTTTTGTCATTCCTGACCTCAAAATAAGTTAAAAAAAATTAAACTCAACAAGGATGTGTCCATTTTCACTGCAGAAATGCTGGCTACGTTATCTTAAGAGCATGCCACTATATCAATGACCCCCCCTCGACTCAAAACCAGCATAACTGCTCTTCAAAATGGTTCCAGAAACCGGGAAGAGCTTCAGACGGAAATATTGTTCCTCTGTCACCAGATCATTGCCTCTTGAACAGAACTGACCCTTTGGCTACGTACTTCCTACACACCCTTGTCAACGAACATAACCTGAAACCCCATGAGTTTTTTTTAGATAAACATTGCACGCTTCAATGGAAGCTAGCATACACCCTGTGTCTCTCAATAGTAGAAGGCTGAAATAGGATATCTGTTTTAAAAAACCCTGATCTCCGTTCCTCCTTCCCACCTCTCAATACTCTCTCACACCGAGCTTTTTCTTCTTCATTGTATTATTTTTCCAGTTATCTATTTACTTACCTATTCAGCCAAAAATATAACAATATCCCACGTAACAAAAATTAAAAAAATAAGCCTACAAAACCGCTCCAGTCCAACCATATTCCGCGTACACAATCTTCACTTCCATCCCCATTTTGAAATATCGCAACAGACTTCCAGATATAATTATAACACGATCATATATATGTGTTCTCTGGTTGCATGTTTGTTCAGTGTCTTGTCCCCACATAAAGCATATTAACTCTACCTGTCCTAAAGCAAGTTGCAGTTCTAAGAGGACGTTAAAACTAGTTATCATCATCAACACACACACACACACATATGAAAGAACCCATGTATATTTTATGATTGTTGTTTTGGTCTGAATACAATTTGGAATCTTACTACACTCTTGTTAATTGATTTTACATTTTGTTGTCAGAAGTATTTTGTTCGTCGGTTCGTGTCTGGTGCGTGTGGTGTGAATGCCGTCCTGTCAAATGTCTTTTAAAAACACATTCACGGTAACATCTTCGACGCAGACACAGACAGTTAGGAAGGGCTCTTAATATGGACCACTTTTTGTTTCATGCTGATAACTAGCGTGTTTTCTTGCGAAGAAGTTTTATTTTGTGTTTGGTAGTCCTTTATTTCTCTTAGGTTAACCGTTAGGCCTAATTAGAGTGAAATAGCTTTGATAAACATTCAACAAAAATTAAATACAGACAAAATCACAAATGGTCCATAATAGGAGCCTGGGCGCCTAATATGGACCAGTGAAGCGGCCTTCACAAATCACTGTAAAAAGCCCCCTATACTTCAAAATAACATGATACAACTTAGTGTACAATTGCAAGTCAGTCTAATTCAAATATGCTTTAGATTGATCTGGTTCGGGTTGATGAGAGCATTATTTGAAGCACACCAGGAAACTAAAGAAGCTTATCAAAAACAGAGTGAAAATAAGTGAAATTGTAACTTCCACGAAAAGAAGACTTTTTTTTTTTTAAATCTCGAGGACTAGTTATAGGTTATTTCCAGCAAGCTTCTTAATGAATTATTGAAAATAGCTTTTAGCTTTTTTTTCTCGATTTGTTGAAGGTGGTCCATATTAGGGGACTCGCACATACTTTGAGATCTTGCTATTATTTTTTGTTTGCACGGTAAAAACTCGGGGTCAACCCTGCTAAAATGTAACAAATGCAGTCTTAGCTGTCATATATAGCAATTTTTGTGTGATAAAAGCTTTGGCTGTGGACAGAAACGAGTTCGTTTTCGGCGGCAAATTTAGAGTGAACGCTGCCAAACTGAGTGAAAAAAAGAGAAAAAGCCTAACGGTTTTGAGATTTGTGTTTCTGCAATACAGCGAAATTTTTTTTTTGGAGCGCTCTAGCGCCGTTAGTTTTTCAGAACAGGAGGTGGTCCATATTAGGAGCCGGTCCATATTAGGAGCCCTTCCCTTACATCTACGTGAAGCCGCTACCACCGCTCGGCTTTACACACACACACACACTTTTTTTAATTAGTTGCTTTTGGCACACGGTCTCATCATGTGCACTTGAAACAACTACAAAACACAACAACGTACACTGTGACAACAGCATGGTTGTGCCTGTCGGGTTACAGGGGCGGATCAGTTGCTTTGTAAGGGGGGGGGGGGGGGGCACCGCTTTGAATCGAAAGTGAATGTGATGGGCGCTTCGCGCCCGAATTTGCTAGGGGGGTCCGGGGGCATGCCCCCCCGGAAATTTTGTTTGCCTAAAGAAGCAAAATGGTGCCATCTGGTGCCATTTGAACTTAGAAATGGTCATAGAATCAGCATAGAAAAATCTTTTTCTTTTTCTTCTTCTTCTTCTTCTTTTTTTTTTTTTTCGGGGGGGGGGCACAGGGGGCATGCCCCCCCCCCCTCGTCCGCCCCTGGGTTATCACCATAAGGCGCCTGTACTTGTCAGTCTCTCTTTTTAGATCAGTGGCCTGTGCCGGCGATAGTTTGGTAAAGTCGCGCAGACCGCGCATGCGCCATGTGCAGTAAAATGTTATCGAAAATGGCGGATAAATCTAACTCGTGCTAAGAAACGTTTCAAAACCAAGCTTTATGGACGTTTTTATGACTACGTACTCCAGCAGACATCAACTTGTGGTCGACGTGTGTGGGTTTTGCTCAAAATACGTAAGTATTCGTCAGCCGTTTGGCTTCTCGAATTAAGTTTCAACTTTGTCTCTGTCTCGAACCACAGGCGGAAGGTATCGTTCACTGGACCAAGTAGTGCTACTTTCTATGACTCGTATGAGTATGAAAGTAGTCTAGTGGTCCAGTGGACGATACCTTCCGCCTGTGCTCGAACCAAAATACTAAGCTTACCAGTTACCACACTGTCATACTCATAGTCATAGTGATAGCACTGATACATTTGTACAGGTAAACATGGCTGTTTGCTGAAAATCAGTCTTTGTGAAAAATTGTAATGATGTCTCTGAAGTTTGATTCAGTCCCTAATTCATTCAGTGATTCATTTTGATGGGACGTCAACCCATGGTGAGGCTAATACTAATATTTGATCGTATTCTGCCGGTGCCATTGCCAACTGCCATGGTTGTTCTTGTGTGCACTAATTAGTAATTTACTAGCAATAGGAGTTCGAGTTCTACTATAGTAGTATTTTACTAAATCATTACTACTAGTACTACCGGCCGGGTCATACCTAAGACTGTAAAATTGGCAATCTAGTGGCTGCTCCGCCTGGCGTCTGGCATTATGGGGTTAGTGCTAGGACTGGTTGGTCCGGTGTCAGAATAATGTGACTAGGTGAGACATGAAGCCTGTGTTGCGACTTCTGTCTTGTGTGTGGCGCACGTTAAGTGTCAAAGCAGCACCGCCCTGATATGGCCCTTCGTGGTCGGCTGGGCGTTAAGCAAATAAACAAACAAACAAACAAACTACTAGTACTAAATACTACTGCTACTACTAGTACTAGCTTTAAACAAGCTATGGTTTGAATGACCAGCTAAATGCTAATAGTAAATAAGTACATTATTTTTGCATCAGCGAGGTATACATAAATTTAACGAAGTGGATTCACAGCGCGCGGCGCGTTGTGCAGCGTTGCGATTTACAACGCGCGGCGCTACGAGGAACGCTGCGATTCACGACGCGCGATGTATTCTGCCGATACATTTCCTTCACAATCGCAAAGTTTACAACAGCTACATCTATCTGATCTATTTGAGAAATAAAACTGTCAATAAAGCGAAAAACAGAGCTGAGCCATTCTCTCTCTCTCACTCTTTCAACTGAATTCACCAGTATATCGCCGCGTCGATGTAAAAACGTGCCTGCCTCTGCTGAACAATCCTTCTCATTGCGGTCAATGCGCATGCGCCAATCTTGGACTTACAAAAATGCGACCCTTTGACCCATCGAACCATGGGTTAGGGTAAGGGTTAGGTTGTTCTTGACTTACTTGACTTATTCCTGTAGACTCCCTGTGGAGCATAGCCATAGGGCCGCAGCCCGGATAAAGGAGGAGGGTTGGGCGTGGGGTTAGCAACTCCACCCCGCCAAAAAACCAACTTGCTACAGAAACCGTAGGTTGTTCACGACCTGATTAATCTCCCCATGTTAGCGCATGCGCATTTACCGCAATGAGAAGGACTGTTCAGGCAGAGTTTTCAGTTTGTGACACCGGCCTTGAATACTTGGCAGTCATACTCATATCACTACATGGCATTGCAATGGCTTCTACTATATATGGAAAGGAGCTGAGTTTTTAAACTGGGATGACGTTTTTAAACAATTATCCGAGTACAGTGCCGCGGAACTGTTGATCGGTGTCACACCAGTTAACACTTCAGCAGCCATTTTGGAATTCGCGCATGCGCAGATCATTTTTTCAGCGTGGGTTTTTTTTCCAGTTGATTTGAACGCGTATATAATTATATTCAGTCTGCATAAAGTGCAATTTTGTAGTCTTGCAGCCCTGAAGTTGCTTTTGCGTGTCCAAAGAAAGAGTGTGAAAATTGTTGCTGATAATCATGCATACATGTACAAAAATAAAGCGCATCAACAATCTGCGCTGGTGAGAGCAATAGCCGCGCTCTGGGAATCGCTGCGCTGCACAACGTGCCGCGCTCTGTGAATTGCCGCGCTGCACAGCGCGCTGCGCTCTGTGAATCGCTTGCCTAAATTTAAATATTGTATTAAAAAAATACCGCATGGTTTTGCTTGACCAAATCATTTATCAGCTAACAATATGCTTTTATTTCAGTTGGACCTGACTTGAGCATGGTTCCGTTGTCTCCGCAACAACAGCTTGGTTGCTCAAGAATTGCAGGCATGTCCAGTTTGCAGCATGTGCAGGCTGACCCCGCTGAGTGTGAAGATCTGATGGCTGATCTAGACACAACATAAGCTGCTTGACACTATTCCAAGGTAAGCAAGAAGCTTTGAAAATAGTTACTTAGTAAGTGTACATTTTTGTGGGTGAACCATCAGTAACCGTCTCCCCCCCCCCTCGACACCCCCACCCACACATACAAACACGCACACAAACTTGGGTTTGTACTACAACTATTAGTATTAACTACTCTTCATAAATGAGTTATGTAATTCATCAGAGGTTTGAAGTCATTATGGTTTTGCAAATTAGTAAGAGACTATGTGGGTGCATGGATTCAGTAATGCGCAATTAATACATGCAATACTCCTGCTGGTGAGTTCACTACAAACAGGTACTACATTAGAACTGATCTATGTTATTTGTTAATGAGGATGATTAATCGTAATCTCACTGTCAAACTGTCATGATACTATTGCCATTGACAGTGCTAGATCACTTCATAAAGTTATTTTAGTAAGTAATCATATGATATTGATAATTTTGATATAGTGATTTACTGACGGTGACAATGACATGTTATCTTCATACTATTCAAGGTACAAGATGCTAAAAGTGCAGATATCAAGGGCTTGGGATTTCGGCTCCTGGAGATGCTACTTGTAACTCTTTTGTGAGTACTGGTACATGTATACCGGGTGTTTTCTCAGTTTTTGTCCGCTGTCAGTGTGAGATTTATATTGTGGTACAGTGGAACCCCCCTGTTAAGACCCCCCAATTTAAGACTCCCTCCTTTTAAAGACCTTGTTTTCTCAGACTTTCTGTTCATAACCTCTGTAAAATTACCCCCCTTTTAAGACTCCCTCCTTTTTAAGACTGAATTTTCTCAGATTATTGGAGGTCTTAAAAGGGGTGTTCCACTGTATAACCTGTTTTTCTAGTTTCATGGTTTAGCCACGACTCACTTTGAATGAGGGTCATCTGCCAGGCATTTAGCTGATTATCTGATAGTGATAAGTGATATTTATTTATTTATTTTTTCATTTTTCATTACTTTATTGTCCCATTGCTGGGAAATTCGGGTCGCTTCCACCCAGTGGAAAGCTAGCGGCAACGGAGTCGCGCTACCCAGGTGTCTGCGTGTTTAGGTGTATTCAGCCACCTGCACTTATGGCAGAATGACCAAGATCTTTAACGTGCCATTGTGGTGACACGGGGGTGGGAGATGGATACCGTCTCTGGGTCTGCACATAAAGTTGACCCGTGTCCATCCCGGCCCGGATTCGAACCAGCGACCTCTCGATCACAAGTCCAGTGCTCTACCACCTGAGCTAATTTGCTATTTATAAATTACAGTTGCAGTAAACTAACACTGTCGCACAAAGTATGTGACTTTAAAAAAAGATTTGTTTGAAATCATGTGAGCTCTGTCCACTAGATGATGGAGAAGGGAATTTTTCCAGTTGAGTCTGCAACATGGATTTTTTCTCTCTCAGGATAACAAATACAGTATGGAAGGAAAAATGTAGGGTTGGTGTGGCGATAACAATAAAGATATGTCATAGTGACTTGACTAATTGATTTGAATTATGCTGCAGGTCAGTCGCCCCCCACCTCCTGCTCCTGACCTGGTTGCCTACTACAACTTTGAGGAAATACGACAGGACACCCTTCAGCTTGCTGCACCATGGTGTCTCTTGGAGAACAGCAAGGAACAGATACAGGTGGGGTCAGTTGGGATACCGTAAACAGACTATTTTTGTTGTTGTTGGCCTTAGCATAGAGTCTGGGGATGTGAGATGTGCATGATGTGTTGTTTGAATCTGACAGTGATTGTATGAATTTTTTATACATGTATGGTTGTCACGCGCTTTTAACTTCTGATAAGGCGCTTTATAAATGCCCGTTATTATTATTATTATTATTATAAATAGATACACACTTGTAAACTTATGTTAGTTTTCACACGTGAGCATGAAGGAATGTGCCTTTATGAAGAATGTATAGTGGCTTGCAATATTGAATTTGAGGGATGTTTGCAGTTATATAATATATTAGCACAGCTCAGTTTTCTTGAGGGTTCTGTGAGAACAGTGAAATTCTCCTTTGAGGACTGAAAAATATCTTGGATAATTGGTCTTAATTGGGGGGGGGGGGGGCGGATTTAAAACATAAGTACATTCACATGTGTTTTTCATTTTCACTGTGTTAAGGTGGGGAGGTCCTTCTCTACTTCTTTCTTTGTTTTCCCATTGACATATTTTTGTTCTTGTCTATATTTTTTACATAGGTTCACCATTAGCTGCTGTCCTCATCCCCAGCCGACTGTTTCCGCTGAAGCCGTGAAGGATACTTCTTCATGTAGGCGTGGACATCTTTTTCGTCGCCATGCAAGGCTTCCAGTACCATATAATTTTGTGAATACTCTGGGGACCTGTCATCGACTTTGGAAGGACGCTTTATTTTATAACACTTTGTACCCCATCTATGTTGACCAAGATTTTTTAAGCCAAGACCAGCTGTGCTGCAGCAGGTCACTCAGAATTGTAGAAACTGTGTATCAACAGGCTAGAATGCTGGCGTTAGATCAACGTTACAGGAAGCGACTGAAGCTAACCGTCTAAGCAGGATGCGGATATGTGCCGAATGAGAACAGATGAAATGTACATAGTTACTGTGTGTACAGATATATATCCATACCTGGTCAGATAGAGCCATATGAGTGGGTACGGATACCCCCCGCGGGTTAGGGGGAGTCCCATATTGGTTGGGACGAGAAAGAATTTACCCGATGCTACCCAGCATGTCGTAAGAGGCGACTAACGGTTCTGTTTCTCCCTTTACCCTTGTTAAGTGTTTCTTGTATAGAATATAGTCAATGTTTGTAAAGATTTTAGTCAAGCAGTATGTAAGAAATGTTAAGTCCTTTGTACTGGAAACTTGCATTCTCCCAGTAAGGTCAAATATTGTACTACGTTGCAAGCCCCTGGAGCAGTTTTTTGATTAGTGCTTTTGTGAACAAGAAACAATTGACAAGTGGCTCTATCCCATCTGCCCCCTTTCCCCTATCCCATCTCCCCCTTTTCCCGTCGCGATATAACCTTGAATGGTTAAAAACGACGTTAAACAACAAATAAAGAAAGAAAAGAATTCATCAACGAGTGATTACTGCCTCACCATAGCAGTTAGGCCAGTCTTCCTAACTCTTACTTTTATTAATGTGCTGTGATGCAAAGACGTTGAGCAGTTTTCAGATGTTTATGAATCTAGGGCTTTACTGACATGTTGGACTCCATGACATCCAAACATGAAGTTCAGTTACCCCTCTTTAACTTTGAAGGTCACATTGTGGGCGAATTTTTAGCAAAAAGTTGAAACATTGGTATGACTGTTCTTACTCACAAGAGAAGTGATTTAGTTATTTACTGATTTTCATTTTGTGTGGCCTTCTTTCACCCATTTAATCATTCATAAATGTTCATACCCAAGGGAAGTAATTCACATCTATGGCCAATGTTTTCACAGGGCATCTGCACCCTCCCCCCCCCCCCCCCCTCCCAACACACACTCACATGGGCTAAAACTTACATGGCTTTTATGGGCATGACGGTCTTACTCACAAGGGAAGTAATTTACTGATGGTGTGTTTTCATTTCGTGTGGCCTTCACCGATTTGAATAATTTATTTTAGCTTATCCAATTATAGTGTGGATGAACACTGTCTCCACTCAAAATAGTCCTTTGCTATTGTACATTGTGAATCAGCATTTTTGTTTTTGTCCTGTTTGAATAAAGTGCAATAATTTTACAACCAAAGTGTTAATGTTAAAGATGTTTACATAATGTGTGAAGGATGATGCATTTGAAAACTAATATTGTTAAATGTAAATTGACCTGTGACAAGTCAGCAAAGTGCAATATCCAAGCATGAAACCCGCACACAATTCCCAAAGAACATGCTTTCTTTTCCACAAAATTCCATCCAGGTGAAAACAATTATGTGAACGTCATAACATGGTGTTTTTTTACATTAATAATCAAGCCTAACACCAACTAACATGGTGTTAATAGGCATTTGAGCAAGCTTTAACACCAACATAACATGGAGTTAATAGGCATTTGAGCAATCTTTAACACCAACATAACATGGGGTTTTGCATGTTAAACCAGCAATAACATGATGTTAATCACATTACAAGCAAGCTGTAACACCACCAAAACAAGCAGTTTTGCAAGTTAAGTCTACGATAACATGATGTTACTTGGCGTTAAACCAAAGCTTTAATCCCATCAAAACTTGACATTTTTGCATGTTACAGACATGCTGTAACATGGTTTAACATGATGTTTTGACCGTCGCAAAACGCGCTGAAATTCCAGGCAATTTCGCAGCGATAACTTCAACAAAATCCAATCAAAATCTGGCGTTGTCGTGAACACCAAAATGTGATAAACCCATTGAAACTTGAAGTTTTGTTGGGATTTTGAGTAGTTTTGTAAGATACAAAACGCCACTTTTCGCCCAGTGGTGGTTGCCTTAGGGATGGTGCATTTGATGGTGACCCACTGCAGATACATGTGTATTCGCCTTTTGCCTTCCAAGGATGGTAGGCCGTTTTCTATTCAATTGTAATGGTGCAATTGGGGTGGGGCTACGGGAAAGGAGGTCAGGGGGGGGGGGGGTATAATAAATGCAGGGGTGGGATTTCTTCCGTCCCAGGAAGAATGTTGGCAATTTTTTTTAATACCTTTTGTCCCTGGTAGCTGCTGTTTCCACTCAGTCAACAGAAGGTCACCATAACCAAATTGAGTGACATGTAGGGGAGCAGTTATGTCATGTCATCCTTGCCAATGTGGCATCTTAGTTGCTATCTGTTTGAAATCTCTGATGATAAAATCGTTTATTTAACGTCACTCTGTAAAAACATTGGCTACATTTGTCTTAGATTAAAAACACACACAGGCGCGCACACAAACTTTCCCTTTATGTACAGTGGTTCAGCGATAGCGGCACGTAGCACAAATGACACGTAGCACAAATGACACGTAGCGCTAGCGATACGCACCCTTCACCACCCTGCCACCCCACGCACACTCTCGCTGAAACCTCTGCTCACTCACAACTTTATATACCCCTCTTGCAGGGATTCAGAGACCTTCAGTGGTGTTGTAGACAAAAATTGCATTCCTGATCTGTGAACCAGTGGTATTTACCTTCTGATACATTGAGTCCTATAGAAAGTTTGCAAGTGAAACACACTTAATTTAAACATATTTTTCTTTTAATTCAAGCTATGATTCAACAATAATTTTAGAATATAACTTCTGAAATGATGAATTGAAAAGCAGCATCAGAAGACTGTATAGCATTAGCAAGGGATATAACTCTGGGGATTTCTGTTTTTGTCCAAACCTTGTTTAACCTGAGCAGTTAGCCCTTTTGAAGGTGTTACATTGAAACAAACTGACTTGAAACTTGTTTCTCATTTGGTTCAAGCTATGGTTCAACAATTATTTGAGAAAACACCACCTGCAATGATAAAATCATAAGCTACAAGTAAAAATGTGTAGTACAAGGGAGGTGACTCTTATTTTCTGTTTGCTTTGTTTGCATGGCGATTTTCCTTTAATGCAGTAAACATTTGATTTAAACAAAGACAAAACTAGGTGATGAAATCAAATACCTTCAAGTTTACAAACATTTCTAATTAGGCCAAAAAGAAAAATATTGCTGTTTCCGGTAACCCGACCTAAAAGGTTTTTTTCGCTTTTCGCAAAAAATAAAAAAATAAAAAAATAAATAAAATAAAAATGAAGTCAAGTATACTTTATTTAGTTTCAATATTTCTAGATCAAAAACATGTGTTAAATAATTGTAAGCAAACTAAGGAAGCGTTTAAAAAAAATAAAAATAAAAACACGTAAAAAAATCGTTTACAAAACGTAAGAAAAAGGTTAAAAAAAATGTTAAAAAATAAATAAAAATCACCGACCGACCCTATTTTTTTCGGCGATGTTACCGGAAACAGACATATTTTTCTTTTTGGGCTCATGTGCATCTCCAATTTTAACTTTTTGTTCAAGCCGCTTCTAAAACCCTTCTTGAAATTTGTTTACGACTTGTTTTTGTAGACCCCCTGGCAAGAGTGATGCAACCAAATAGCTTTAAGTAAAGAGTTTTTTTTTGATTTTGTGCATTAACAAAAAAAAAAAAGTGTGTGCCGTTTTCAATCTTAAAGCCAGGAGAGGCTCAAATAGCAACTCTTGAATTGCTAAAAAAAATCCACTTTCAGGCGGTTAGTGAAAAATACCTTCAAGTTTACAAGATTTGTTACTTTTGTGCATCACCAATTTTAAGATTTTGTTTAAGCTCATAGGGTTTTCTCAAAAACCTTCTTGGAATGTGTTTACCACTTGTTTTTGTAGACCCCCTAAGCAAGAGTGATACATGTACAACCAAACATGTTCAAGTATAGAGGTTTTTGATTTTGTGCATTCTCTCCCCTCCATTCCCCCCCCCCCCCCCCCCCCCCCCCCCCCATATTGTTGTTGTTTGTTAGCTGTTGTCAGTTTTAAAGCCAGCAGAGGCCCCCTCATCAAATGCTAAAATTAATTTTCAGCTGGTCAGTTACAAAAACCTTCAAGGTTACAAGATGTATATATATATTAGGCCCCCAAAAAAGTCTTTTTACGGTAACATAGGCAAAAAAATAAGGTCGGTAGGTCGGGATCTTTTTTCTTTTTTTTCCCCAAAAAACCATATTTTTAAGTTATTTTGCCAAAAAACTAAGACTTTTTTTTCCCCCAAATGCCAAAAAAAGTCTAGGGTCGCGCAAAAAAATAGGGTCGGTCGGGATACCGTAAACAGACTTCTTTTTTTTGGTGCCTTATGCATCTCCAAAAAGCTAGTTTGTTCTAAAATTTAAAGTCAGGAGAGGCCACCTAAACTCTCCCTAAAATGCTAAAATTCACTTTCGGCTGGGGGGCGCTGCCCTCCTAGACCCCCCAGCAAGGGCGCTGCCTTAGCGGCCCCTGGACCCCGGCCTTCCAAAATGTTCAGTCCCAGCAACATTTTGGGCTCCCACCCATGTTTAAAATGTGTCTGTGTATGGTTAGATGGGTGTGTCTGTGCGTGCATCAATTGATTGTTTAAAACTGTTTTTAATAAAACTGTTTTGACACATTTCCCGGGTGCTTCCCGACGCTCTTTGTTACAGCCCATTAAATACACCTCTTCTTTTAACTTACACGATAACCTTATTTATTCCCCCCTCTGCTTCTTTCTCTCTGCAAACTTGTAGGGCTGTGTGCCGGTGAACATATGCACTGATTTCTGTGATGAATGAGTGTGATAACCCTCGAATGACTAGTCCTGTGATAAATATTGTTCAATGACATATCTAGTCCTGTGATAATGATAGTTTTTAGCGTTAAACTTTTAACCTATTTGGAATCATGTTACTATTCCTGTTAGTGTACATATGCGTGCGCGAGTGTAGTATGCTTCGTATGGTATTTTTATCTGTTGTCTTGTTATTTGTTTTGTCTTTTAATGTGCACCACACTGAAATTTCTCTGTATGAGATAATAAAGTATTCGTATACGTATTCGTATTCGTATTCATTTTTCGGTAACTTACCCAACAACCAAAATCACTTACCCAACAACGGGCCTGAATCCTCGATAGCTCATGGGTAGAGACTGTACACATTGTGGATCTACTTTTTGCGACTCAAAAGTTCAGAACACTCTAAGTCTAATGTACAAAATGTACATTTCTGGAGCAAACAATACAACCATACCGCATTTAAACCAGCAACTACAGGCTTAAACACATGAATCTCAATATAAAATCCATGAGTTTGGTTGTTTTCTGAATTCAGATCTGCAGTGCACAATCGTGCGCTAGCAAGATTCCAAGGAAAAGTAACTCTCATACTTTGTCTCGCGACACGAGTAGTTCCCCTTCCAGATGTCGCCAGTTCAAAAGGCCGAAAGCAAATAAAAACCGCATGCATATTGGTCAAATTTGAAGCAATGGCTTCACACCATTCAACCATTCACTATGATTCATATATCAGTGTAGCTTGAACGCCATTCAACAATCTTGCTCACTCGGTGCACATTGTATACAATGTGCAACTTTATGGTCTTGCTCATTGTATACAATGTGCAAGATATGCTGCTCATTGTACATAATGCGCAAATTGTACAGAATGGATACGACATATATATAGAAGCGTGTTATCCTGCTCAGCGCGACCACTACCGCACTATTCTGCATGGCTTGTCGATTTCACTGCCTTTGCCACGAGCGGTGGACTGACGAAACTACGAGTATGTGCTCTTGGTGAAAAAAGCAGTGCGTTCAGTTTCATTCTGTGAGTTCGACAGCTTGACTAAATGTTGTTATTTCGCCTTACGCGACTTGTTTTATTTCTGTGATCGGCCTGGTAGAAATACGTGTAAATCTAAAACGTGCTGTTGTCCTGAATACAATGCTTCTAGCTGCGATAGGCTAACATGCACCGGCGAAGTGTCAGATTACATTACACGAGATCCTCGTGTTCCACGTATGACTGAGGAGGGGAGTGGGGAAAACAATGGTAACGGTAACATTGTAAATGCACTGAACAGTCGCAATGACAATGACAATTCGAAACTGTGTGCACGTGAAGGTTCTGCGTTGTCGGAAAGGACAAACATACGAGCGGGCAAACGGGTCAACTCGGATCAAGGTTACTTTTCTTTCAATGAATCGCTTTTCGGTACACCTTTTTCGGGTGATAGTGACGACAATATTTTTGTCGACAGCGCTGCTGTAGACGATACCTATAATCTAGTCTCGGACGCTCAGACAACTATTTTGATAGAGAATACACCACATATAGAAACGGCCGTGTAACCAATAGTTATACTGCATTTACCCATTATTGTGACTGTCCAACCCCTCACACTGCAAAAGACATGGATGATAGCGGCATTTATATTGCTTGTGGTTGGAATGCGTACGAGGATAAAGTAATAAATAATGAAAATTGGACAGCATTGTAGTCAGCAAAAGTTGCCCTTTAAGATCAGAGAAGATTAAGATTTTATGTATATATTTCGTAAATAATGATAGAGCAATAACTGTTGAACAGAATTGGGTATTAAGAGTTCAGAAGATTAAGAAGTTGATTAAGATATGGAGTCGACGAGATTTAAGGATTCACGGTAAAATTGTAATAATCAAATGTTTTTTTATTTCACAGCTAGTATTTGTGATGCAGACGATTGGATTGCCAGATCGGGTTTTGACAGAGTTAAATAGATTGTTTTATAAGTTTATTTGGCAGAGAAAGTGTTCGAATAAAAAAGCATTTGAAAAATTGAAAAGAAAGGTAATGGAGAAAGAAATAAGTGAAGGTGGGTTGAAAATGCTAAATGTGTACAGGATGCAAGAGTCTTTTTATTTACAATGGGTCGGACGTTTGTATGAAAAGAAGGGAGCAAATTGGACGTTTATACCACTATGGTTTCTGGGACATGTTGTTTCAGGGTATGGTTGTTTTGATTTGAATGTTAAACCGAGTAAGGAATTGAATTTGACAATGATTGGAAGCCCATTTTGGCAGAGGGTAGTGTGGACACATTTGAGTTACAAGCGTAGGATGGAACATGATAAGATTGATGTAAACAATTTTTATAAACAGATTTTGTGGAGTAATGATTTGATTCGGTATAAAGGGAAAATGTTGTTTTATTTGTATTGGAAAAATGCTGGGATTGAACGAGTAAGTGATTTGTTTATAGTGGAAGAAAAGAGATTGAAGTCAGCAGCAGAGGTATTATATACAAATTGGAAAGAATAATGCAAATATTTTATTGGATTATTGGGCATTAATAAACGCATTACCCAAAGTATGGATTAATTGGATTGAAAATAAACATATTATTGTCCAGATGGATAAGCAATTGTTTGATGGTAGCCTGTATATGATAAAAATAAGCCAAATACGAAAAATGATAGAAAAGAAAAGTGTAGATACTGCTGTAGAAAAACCTTGTGTATATAATTTTTGGTTGAGGAAGTTTGGTGTACAAGTAGATCAGGAAATTTGGACACTTGCCCATGTTTCCAAAGAAGTGAGGTTAAGAGAATTGCAATGGAAAATCTTACATAACATATATCCAACACATATTTTATTATGTAAAATGCAAGTCAGGGAGAATAACAGATGTTGTATTTGTTGGACGGAAGTTGATTTTGTTGAACATTTCTTTTATGAGTGCATACCGGTAAAGTTGTTTTGGACGAAGATAGAAAACTGGATAGAGGAAAAGGCTGGATTGAGGGTTAATTTTAAGATGCAGGATATAATATTTGGCTATCAAGACACAAGTTGTTGTAAAAAGATGAGAAATTTTGTAAATCACGTAATATTAATTGGGAAAATGTGCATTAGTATTTTTAGAAAGACAACTTGTCAGGGATCAGTGTTCGTAATTTTCGAGTTTCAAATATTAAGTAGAAAATTTGATTTGTAAATATAAGGAATATTTCCATTGTAAAGAGAAAATGTCCATGTCTCGTGAGTGTAATATACCTCTATGTTGGAGTTAAAAAAGAAGAAAAAAGACCAATGAAGAAGGATGCTCACCGCCTATTTACAAGAAAAAAAGACAGAAAAAAAAGAAAAAAAAGGAAAAAAAAAGGAAAGAAAAAAGAGAGAAGAAAACAAGGAAGGGTTGAAGCAGCCTGCATGCAACTGAGGTCAAAAAAAAAAAAAAAAAAAAAAAAAAAAAAAAGAGGATAAAGTTATACATGAAATGGATAGCACCCGGTAGTTGGTAGAGCACTGGCCTTCGCTAGTATACTCGTTCGACTTGTCGAGAGTTCGCCATTTTCAGACTGAAATTCGCGCTGATTGGGTTGTTGCGGTCACGTGACAGAGGCGGCCAATGGAAGACACGGAATTCCCCCTAGTGACGTATTGTTTACGGAATTCTTATTATTTCCCGATAGCTTATTGGTCAGTTGATTTTAGTCTAACCAATAGAAATGACACTGTTTGAAAGCTGGAGAAAAGCCCTTTTCATTCATGTGTGTATCGACGGGTCCATTTGAAGTTTTGTAGGGGCGATCGTTGACTCAAAATAGCATGATTCGGGGCGAAACACGTCGCTGATCTCACATTTGTTGTGTCGTCTGTGTAAATTGGCTGAAGAAAATGAAATACACTTTATGTTTTGCTGTCCTGCACTACGTGACCTAAGAGTATTATTGATAAAGCCAAAATATTATAATCATCCATGTATGTACCGATATACTTTGCTTATGTCTACTGGAAATGTCAGTCAAATATCCAAATTAGCACAATACATTTATCAGGGAATGAAAAGATTAATCACTGTGACATGATTTATGTACACATGTATTACTGTTTGATGTGTACAAATTTGGGTCATTTATGAAACACAATGTTTTACTATGATTATGTTGTATATGGGCGCATACCCTTCAGAAGGGGCTCTGGCCTAAAACTGAATAAACTTTCGTATTCTCTCTCTCTCTCTCTCTCTCTCTCTCTCTCTCTCTCTCTCTCTCTCTCTCTCTCTCTCTCTCTCTCTCTCTCTCTCTCTCTCTCTCTCTCTCTCTCTCTTTCTCTCTCTTTCTCTCTCTCTCATTCAGCGTTCGACCGCGGTCGAGTGCACATCGCAGTGGAGCTCTCTGTGCACAGTGAACACGAATTATTTTCAAGTGTGTCAATGCTGCATTGGCGAAGTGACAGTAAGTGACTTTTTACAATTTTATGTCGCCTTGTGTTCCATCATCACCTCCATGTGGACAGTGCTATGAACTCAAAAGTACTTGCCTTTGGTTGTTTCTAGTAGGAGCAGTGTCTTTTCTGGTTTTCACCTCACTTCAGACTAATGATAGATGCTTACCCGTAGTAGCTATTACTGTTGAAAACAGAAAATCCTACAGGTCTTCATTTTACAACTAAGTTATCACTCACGAAAGCTATTGGTGAGCTGGCCGTTAAGGCCAAGGGAAGAACTATGCAGATTTTAAGATGTCTCTTCAGGCTTGGTGATGTCCCAAGTAGTATCTTCTTCAAGATTTTTGATGCCCAGATTCTTCCTGTTCTAATGTATGGGGCAGAGGTTTGGGGCTTCCAGGCTTATGGGGACATTGAGAAAGTGCATTTATTTGCGTGTAAAAGACTTTTGCGTGTGGGGCAACAAACCCCAAACAGACTGGTGTATGGTGATCTGGGTAGACACCCGCTATTCATTAACTCAGCAATCAGGGTGGTGAAGTACTGGTTACGGTTGATTGCTATGCCACAGGACAGACTTCCTCGTAACTTGAAGCGTATCTTATGTCATGTGCTCTGTGTGACTCTGGTAAAAAATCTTGGTCTTTCTATTTAAAGAACATTCTATGTGAGAATGGCTGTAATGAAGCATGGCAGCAACAAAGCGTTGGTGACATTGGTAATTTTCTTAGAACACAAAGAGAAAGACTCATTAATCGCTTTAAAGCAGATTGGGATAATGATATCCAGACTAGAGAGAGATACGTGTTCTATATATGCCAAGTTTAAAAGATCGTTTAAGATTGAGAATTATGTGGATTGTAGCCAGTTACGTTGCTTTAAAATTGCTTATGTTCAATTCAGATTTAGTATATCACCTATAAACTGTCACAGGATGAGGTACAAACGCGGTGTAACCCCTCAACAGTTATTATGTCCAGTATGTAAGTCTGAAAACGAAGACGAAGAACATGTTTTATTGAACTGTACTGCATATGACGAGTTCAGAAGTGAGCTTTCTGTTTTTGCAGCCAATGACGATGTGGCAGCAATTATGAGGGCGGATGATGATAAGAATGTCATGGATGTGTCGAACTTTCTGTATAAAGTGTTCAAGAAAAGATCTCAATACATTAGTTAAGATGATCACCATTCAATCCTAAAAACACGGTATTTCACGTGTGGCATGTTTGTCTGTCTGTTCTGTTGTTTTGTTTTTCACTGTTTTATTGTTGTTTTTATTCGGCTCCACTGTGGACACATGTACTACGCTGAATTTCCCTCCCCCCATTTCCCCATTGAAATGAGCCTTGTGTTTATTCTATAAATATTCAGAGTTCAGAGTTTTCTCTCTCTCTCTCTCTCTCTCTCTCTCTCTCTCTCTCTCTCTCTCTCTCTCTCTCTCTCTCTCTCTCTCTCTCTCTCTCTCTCTCTTACAAAAAACAGTTATCGAACATTAAAAGCTTTTCAGCCCTACGCACAATAATTATTTTTATTTTAGGCACATATTCAGTCAGTTATTGACTATGCTTCTACAGTCCAGGAGTGCGCAAGTGCAAACACTTCAAAACAGTTGAGCAGTTTACATAGACGAGCTGTCTTTTAAAACGAACCTCTCTTTTTCACGACTGATTAGAAAAGAGTCTTATCAAATTCGATTTGCCTATAAAGCTTAGCAGAAGTGGGATGATGTACATATAGATGTCAAAGCCTATCGCCTCCAATTTCAAAAGAAGTAATTCAAGAAATTCGAACAAATCAATTATCCCAACCCCTCGAATCGACCTGTACAAGTCCAGTATATCATATTCTGGCTCCCTTATGTGGAATTCTAAATCTGATTTACTCAAATGGAAAATCAGTATTAAAAAATATGACAAATAAATGATTTTGGCTGGCCAGAATCTTTTAACCACAACCGCGCAAACTGATCACGGTAAAAGAAACCGTGTTATTGATTTAAACCTGAAAACAAAACCGTCTGGGGGATATACTCTGGAAGAATTTACAAGCACATTTTCAGAAATATCTGCCCTGTAGTTTCCTGGATATCACTCTAAACACACGCATACACATACACCATCAACTCCCTCTCGATTCCCAGTTTACCGGAATACACAAGGTCAAATATTGACAAAATGTGAACATCAACAGCGTGGCTGATTTCGACTTATGGTCTGATTTTTGTTGTTGAAATCATTTCGCAGATCGATAGATACGCATAGGTGTTCTTTACGAAAATAACTCACCTTAACTTAATGCGGGGATAACCATCATTTGCACGCTATTTACAACGAATAGGGAAATAGCAAATGGGAAAATGTAATGGAGGCTTTATGAGATACACTGTACAGCTGTACAAAAAATGAAAGAAATAAATAAGTTTGAATAATTTTTATCTCGTAACAAAAACAGCAGGAAAGGAACTATTAAAATAATTTCAAAACTGTTTTTTTTTTTTATTTATTCCACAGCCACTGCATTCACACGCTTTTTTCAACGAACTGGAAAATAGCAAATGGGAAAATGTAATGAGGTTTTATGAGATTCAGAGTACATACAGCTGTTTACAAAAAAATGACAGAGAAAGGAATACATAATAGGTTTGAATAACTTTCATCTCATGACAAAGAGCAAACGAAAGGATCTATATTGGGGCAAAAAGTGTTTTGAAAATTCTACAGAAAATCCGCTTACCGTCTCAGCACAGCGCAGCACAGACGTTTGTGAACCCACCCTTTTCTGAAGTGACGCGTTAGTCTGAATCTATGCTTTTAGGCCCCCGTCACACAGCTCTACGTCCTTACGAAGACCATGCCGATCACTCCGATCTGAAAAAGCTATCAAATCGGGGCATATTGCCGTCAAAATCCAGCACATGGCAAATTTAAACAAGAACGCTGAGGCGTGATTAACCATTCAGTCAAATCGATTGCACGCTAAAATAAGCCAGTTTTCCTTTTGCCTTCTAAACACACACACACACACACACACACACTTACACACACACACACACACACACACACACACACACACACTCACACACACACACACACACTCACACACACACACACACACACACTCACACACACACACACGCACACACTCACACACACACACACACACACGCGCGCGCGCGCGGAGAGAGAGAGAAAGAGAGAGAGAGAGAGAGGGAGGGTGCACTGAGAATGGAGGGGCGCTGGTTCTGAGCGACGCTTACACAGGCACTCGTCACGAGGTGGGCGGGGCCTATGTCTTAGATGTCACTTGTGATGGACGGTCGTATTTTCTTATGGTTTATATTGTAACTGGAGGAATACCCGGCTTCGCCGGTGTGAATCGCGAAACAGAGACAGACAGCGTGGCGGTTCACCACAATCACCTTTGAAGGCGAAGTCCTGTCAAACGGGATTGAGAATTTTAGAGCTTATTTCTTAGCCCTATATTATCTGTTGTGGCTTCTCAAATGCCAGAACATACAGACAGATGATGATAAAATCGTTTATTTAACGTCACTCTGTAAAAACATTGGCGACATTTGTCTTAGATTAAGAACACACACAGGCACGCACACAAACTTTCCCTTTATGTACAGTGGTTCACCACCCTCCCGCCCGCGAATTTACGATTCCTAAACGCCCCACTGAACGACTGACGTCACGGCCGCTTCGGCCTTTTCCGGAGGAACACCGCGTGCCACTTCGATCGCGTTGCACTTGCAGTCATTCGGCGATGCCACCTTGATTATCATGAAAGAAATTAGTTTTTTCTTTTGTTACACTTACACATAGTTTTATGAAGATCAATTTCAGACTCGACAAAAGAATGGTTGTATCATGAGCGACTGTCACAAGCGAGAGGTGCGGTTCGGTCAGTAGGTCAGTCACTGTCGAACTGTTCGGTGCGAAGCACGGTTTTGTTTCTTGTAACTATATTGATTTCTTCAAGTTGTACTAATGTTTACGCTTTGCGCTGCGGTTTAATATGTGTGCTTGTTATTGGCTAAGTACGGTGAGCCCGCGCCGTTTAGTTTGCAGACCGTGCACATGTGAGCTTTGTGTAATCGCGTTTTCATCATAACATACCACCGTGCTAAACCGCTTTGGGGGAAATGGTTTAAAAAAAAAAAATAAAAAAAATAAACGGAATGCATCATGGTTGAAAAGATTGAAGGGTGGAGTTAAGGACACAAAATAGATGACAAAAATAAAGCAAACAAGAAAAATAACTGTAACCAGGAAGGGAGTCGAACCCGAGTCAGCTGACCTTCAAGCTGGAGCACAAACCACTAGGCTACGACAGCAACTGACAGACAGGGCTACAAAAGTGAAGGCATTTCAGGGTTACTCCGTCGTATGTGGCGTTTCTCGCGCATGAATGTTCTGTTACCAACTCTACGGCTAAGAAAGGTTGCATTTGAAGTTAAATGTCCACTAAAATATCAAAGGGAACACCATTTCTGAACAACACAACGGTTTGCGCTCGCCTCTCGCAGTCGTTCAGGTGAAACCAAATCGGCCTGCCTGATACAGCAGATATTTGAACACATCCACGTCACACTGAAACACTGAGCTACTGTTTAGTAACGTGATATGTTTTCAATTGTTCGTTCACTTATTGCTTTCAGATTTAACACACCAAGATGAATGAAACAGTGGCACGGTTTTCGTTGCGAAAATGTGCAATGGCAGTGCTACGCGATCGCAGTGTGTATTATGTACACGCGGTGTTCCTCCGGAAAAGACCGAAGCGACATGTGACGTCAGTCGTTCAGTGGGGCGTTTAGGAATCGCAAATTCGCCTCCCGCCCCCCGCACACTCTCGCTCATCTAATTAAAAATGGTGTTAAGAGATACTTGGATATAAAATGGTATTTTTAAAAGTTCTGATAAAAATATATAGTAGCTGTATGAGAAGCAATGGCGTCAGCCGCAGCAATGTCTCTTCATATCCAGGGACCAAGTGGGTGCGTGTGCATAAGTCCAGCGATAAGTTTGGGACCTTGCCACCCAAGGTCTTTATTAAAACTTAAAAGATAGCTTAATTTTTCCTTTGAGGTATTTGGCAGAATATTTCTATTTGAGTTTATAAACTGAGTCAGGGGTTGAAAGTGGCATGAGTTCAAATCACACTCCAAAGTCAAATGAGCAATGGTGAGGTCGGATTGACAGGTGCATTTAAGCTCTAGAAATTGGTAATTCCCAGCTTCTGCCCTTAGGCGGTTAATCCTTTTTATTACACGTGGGCATGCATTATAGGTGTTCATCTGTTTTGATGGGGCTTCCCGAATGAGCCAGCCAGAGCTTATAGCCTTGTGCATATATTTGTTCCTCCATTCTCTCCAGAGAAGAGAGTCTGTAAGGCTACTGATCTCAGAAGCAGACAATGGCAGGTCTACCTCGGAGGCGCCTATGCCTTGGGCAGCTTCTTTAGCGGCTTTGTCCGCTTTCTCGTTGCCAGGCACGTTCACGTGTGCTGGACACCAGACCAGGTTAATCTCGCTTCCTTTTTTTTTATAATTTTATTTGCCAGCTCCTTTATGGCAATGACAAGATCATGTCTTTTTGATCTTTTGTTAGATCTTAATGCTTCAATGGCTGCTTTGGAGTCAGAGAATATAGCTATCTTTTGAGGAGGAGTGTTCTTGAGATTGAGATGAACAAGCGACATGCAGATGGCAAGGAGCTCAGCTGAGAAGATCGAGTTTCTGTTGCACAGTTTAAATTTCCCAGTCATGTCATCGCTGGGGATTACAAAAGCTGCGCCAGCCTTCTTGTCATCCAACACTGACCCGTCTGTGTAAACATGAACATGGCCTTTGTATACAGTATCAATGTGCTCAAGGGCTTGTATCCTGAGTAATAACTGATCATCCTTTGTAGCTGTGCAATATTCTGTGTCAAAATTCATTTCTTTCATTGTCCATGAGGGATCACGAGATATGGGGTTTTGGGCCACATCATTTGGGTCGACACTGATTTCACTAAAGAGTGAAGCATTGAATTGAGCCAGTGAGGAGAAAGTAGTGCCAAAGTGGGCCTTTTTGTTTTGGACATGATTGTAATGCGGTTGTAGCTCCTCTTTTGTTGAGTTTTGCACTGTGTTGGCTCGAACATTGTAATCTGCGCAGCACTTACGCCGCCACATGTCAAGAGGGAGGAATCCTGCTTGGTGGTATACAATGGCCTGCTTTGAATGCCTTGGGTGTCCGAGGGCAAGCCGAAGGGCACGACATTCCGCTGACTGTAGCTTATCAAGCCATTTTCGAGCCGACGAGAAGTAGGCCTCCTGTCCATATGATAGTCTTGATCTTGTAAGAGCTCTGGTGATGTTTGTTAGAATAACTGGGCACTTTGCCCATGGTTGGGCAGCCAGTATTTTAAGAAGGTTGATGGTCTTATTTGCTTTGCTTAAAAGATACTTTAAGTGAGCAGTCCATAGTCCATTTGAGGTGAAAAGTACGCCCAGATATTTCACCTGCTGACTGGGTGAGACAACAGATTTATCTAGTGAGAACTGTATCCTTTCTCGATCTTCCAGTTTTCGGTTTGTAAAGACAACGAATACAGTTTTCTCGGCAGAGAGAGTGAAGCCATTCTCCCGCATATAGTTTGCAATGTTATCTATAGCTGTTTGCCACTCTTTAGAGAATTTGTGTTCTGTTTTATAGGTTTTGTTTTGATACTCTTTGCATAGAGCAATATCATCCGCATAAAGCGTCAGTTCGGCTCCATGTGTTTTAATTGTCGATATGTCATGCAGCATAATGCTAAAAAGCAGTGGTGCTATTACTGAGCCCTGTGGCACTCCCATGTCAACTTTGCGAATGGATGATTTGGCACCTTTATAATCAGTTTGAAAGGATCTGTTCAGTAGAAAGCTTTTTATGTATTGAAACATATTACCACTGATGCCTAATTGCTTCAATTTGAACAACAATCGTTGGTGCCATACTGTATCGTAGGCTTTTTTGATGTCAAAAAAGACAGCAAAGAGAGATTTCTTGCGTGAGAGAGCTTTCTTAATTTTGGAGGACAGTTTTACAATGTGATCCGAGACACCCCTGCCTCGACGGAAACCGGCTTGGCACAGGGGTATTACCTTTTTTCTTTCCATTTCATCTTCTAGTCTGGATTTTAGTATTCTTTCATAGATTTTGCTCAGATGGGAGGTCAGAGATATAGGGCGCCAGTTGGAAGGGTCAGCTCTTGGTTTTCCAGGCTTTAAAATGGGGATCACAACAGCCTCTTTCCAAGCTGTGGGAATCAGGCCAGACTTCCAGCATGTTGAATAAAAATCCAGTAAAAGATTTAATCCTTGGTTTGGTAAATGTTGTATGACCTGATAGTTTATTGGATCAGAACCACAGGCGGATCGGACTTTTGTCACCGATGCTATAGCCGTTTTCAGTTCTTGAATGGATAAGGGAGCATTTATTTTTAAGGAAGGGTTGAGTTCTGGGTCGTTTAAGTCCTGTTTATCCTCCCACTTCTTACGGAAGAGTTCCTGCTCACATAACAGTTTATCTGTTTGGCTTGCTGCTGCAAAAATATCTGCAAACAGTTCTGCTTTTTCAGGAAGGCTTTCATATTTTTTTTCCTTCGTGCATAAGAGGACGTTCAGCCTGTTTGTGTCTGCATTTGAATTTCCTTATTTTGGTCCAAATTTTCCAGCATCTCTGTAATCGCTCACTTTGCTGGACATGTTTTCAAAATATTCTTTTTTTGCTTTGTCTATAATTTTGTCACATTGTTCTTCAGTTGATTTCATATTGTTGTGGTTTTGTGCAGACCTGAAGCGATCATACTTCTCTTTTGCAGTTCTTTTTAACCTGATGGCTGTTCTGCATTCTTCTGTCCACCATGGGCTCTGATCAGTTCTACTGGGTCCGATAAAAGGTTTTGTTTTGGGGATTGACAATTCCATTGCATTCAGCAGGTTTGATCTTAGCTGTTTATATTTGTTGTCGATACTTTCTTGGGACTCTGGATTGCCATCCAAGAGGGTATGTGCATCGGCAGACTTAGTGACAGCGTCCTTGAAAACTGCCCAGTCCGCCTTTTTATAATTGTATTTTAAGGCTTTTGGACCTGGCTCTGTGTGTGGTGATTTCCCAATAATGGATATCATGATTGGTAAGTGGTCGCTTTTTAATTTATCTGATACAATGCACCAGTCCGTTGTTAATCCGAGAGTGGGACTAACCAAGGTTATGTCAATGGCGGAGGGGTGTTGGTTTGAGATATCGGGTATTCTGGTTGCTGATCCGTCATTTAGTAAGTACACATTTGATTGCGTTATATAGGTGGCAAGGCTCTTTCCCACGGCACATGTCTGATCGGGGAAGTTGGCATCCCACAGGGGGTTTCGGCCATTAACATCTCCCACGATCACCCAGGTGCGTCTTCCGTCGAGCTCTGGGAGCCAGCTGAAAATCGGGCCTTTGGTAATGTTTCTGTTATATATGTTTAATAAGAAGATGGATGGGCCATCATTCAGCAGAAGTTCAACTAGGTTTGAATGTATTTTTGTGTCGGCCGGAACAGGGGTTGGGTGAACATTGTACTTCAGATTGTCTCTGACATAGGTTACTGTGTACTTGATAGTTTGTGCTCCGCTCGTATCATCAACCTGATAATCTGTGACGGGTGGGTAAAAGAAACCAGATATGAAGGGGAGTTTTCCCGCATGACAGAGTGGGGACTGTATCAATAATACATTGAGCATGTTGTTTTGGTTAAGATAATTAATAAGGTACGGTAGAGCAGTGTTAAGGGAACGACAGTTCCACTGCAGTATATTTATTCTTGAATCCATTTCAATCACAGAAGACCTAAAGTCTGTTGTGACCGTTTGATCTGCCCCTCAACTCTCTATGTCATTGTGTTGTCAAGGGTTTGAGACTCTGTTACAGATCTGCCTCCCTGAATGCCGAGAAGAGCGCATTGAGTGGTAAGTATCTTATTTAAGGCTGGTGGAGTTGGATTTTCCTTTGGCTTAAATATTTCAGTATATAGCCCTGTCAGAAGTGTCAGAACATTTTCGGGGCTTTCATTCGTTTTTGCTTCAATAAGTGCAGCTAGGATGCCAGTGACGAATTTGAACACCTCACCGCAGTTCTCGGCGCTCATCATCTTCATCTTTGCATAGCTTTCTTTTAAAATATGTTGTCTGAGGCAGTCTTCGGACTGTGGCTTTGGTGTGTTTTGTGTTTCATCTTCCTCAACAATCATCAACTTTGGTTCATCCATGAACAAGTCATCATAATCGTGTGTGGGGGAAGTTTGAGATTCTGCATCAGCAACCTTTTTCTCATTGTTTGTTGTTGGCTGTTTGTTTGTCTTTGTTTTGTCTGCTGCTTTTGTGGGGGCCTTTTTTACATTGTGTGTTGATTTTAGTTTCTGGGCAACAGTAGACTCATTATTAATAGGGTTTATGTCAGTTCTTTGTCCAGGTCTCTGGAGGGCGATATTTTGCTCTGAAATGGGGTTTTCACTACGAGGGTTGCTTGGTCCGCCTTGATTTCCTGTGCGTATGCGGCTTGTTGTTGGTTCTGGCCAGATAGTGCTATAATCCTGTTTTTCAATCTCAGCCACGAAAGCTGGGGAGGTAGCCAGGTTTCTCTTTGCTTTGCTGGCACCGCGAGGAGCACTTTTCCCCCCTGCCATTTTCAGCACCCAGCACTCATCGACTTCTGAATCAGAGTCATTAGATGTATATGGGTCTTTCTTTTGTTTTTTCATTATTTCAAACTTTGCTCTTCTTATTGCTTCTGCATTTGGGATGTATTTGGCTGCTCGGATTTTGTTTGCTGTTCTTCGGAGCACTAGCTCAGGACAGCCTAAGTAAGCTGCCGAGTGGGGACCGCCACAGTTTAGGCAGTGTTTGTCATTTGGACAGTTGTCAACTGGGTGGTCTTTCTTTTGACCGCATCTTGGGCATTTGTCTTGTCTGGCTTTACATTGTTTGGAGCCATGTCCCAATCTCTGGCACTTAGTACACCTTCTGACTGGGGCCACATAGGGTTCGACAGCAAAGAAGGTTTTCACTATCTTCACTGTATCTGGTAGCGTTTTCTTTAAAAAAGTGATTTTGACAGCTTGAGTAAGTTCCCCCTTCTGGTTTTTTAACCGCTGAAGAGATTTTACTTTCTCAAGAGATTGTTGAAGTTTATCAAGGTCTTCAGAGAGTGGGATGGGTCTGATGACACCTTCCGTTGTTGCCTCTGGTATAGTGCATCTTATTTGCACTTGAGCGAGACTGGTGAGATTGGCAAGTTTATGTTGTTGTTTTACATTGCAGCAGGCAATCAAGAATTTGCCCGAGGGCAGAGGTCGTACACCTTCTATCTGACCAACCGCGTCAACCAAAACACGACACTGGAGTGATGGCCCAAGTTTCGAGAACATAGCTGGACCTGTAGCCGCGTTGGTGAGAATGACTGGGTATTGTGCAAAGGTTGGAGGAAGACTTGGTGTCACCTTTTTTGACTTTGTGTGTCTAGGGGGCCCAGTTTTGACTGGTTGTGAGACTTTTGACTGTGGCTGAGGCAGAGCCTGTTCGGCATCACTGTTAGCAATGAGTGCTTTTTTCTTCCGCTGACGGCGGCGTTGAGTTTTAAAAATGTCATCGCCTTCTGTGCTTTGGGAAGGTGAAATGTTCCAATACAATACAATACAATACAATACAATACAATACAATAACTTTATTAATCTCTAAAAGAGAAATTACATTGCTGAGCGTTTGTGTCCGTAATAATAACATACATAAAACATTCAAAATAAACATTTGTTCTTTGTCCTGAGAAAATATAGCACATTGGTTATCACATAAGAAAGTATATTAAAAATAAATTAACATGCATTCACCATCAACAATGCACAAAAGAAAGTCAGCACCTTGCCGGTTATCACATATTGTCTAAGATTAAGAGAGTAGAATGCAAAACAAAATCAACAATACTGAAACAATACAGAACACTGACCCCGTGCATCAGAGCGACAACACCAGCATCTACCGCCCCACCTGAGAATTGAAGATGTGAATTGCAGATGGAATGAACGAATTTCTGTAGCGTGTGGATCTTGCGGTTGGTTGTCTGAATCTGTTGCTCCTGTCTGTCCGTCTACTGTCAAATTCCGGTCTGAGTGGGTGCGAGTCGTCAGCCAAAATCTTCTGTACCTTGTCAGTCAGTCGTCGTTCATGTGTTGATGTGAAATTGTCCTGCTTCCTCCCAACCACCCCACTTGCTTTCCTGATGAATTTATCTAATCTATCCCTGTCTTGCTTGTTGATGTTGCCACCCCAACACACGGAGCCAAAGTACAACACACTATTGCACGTTGAAGTGTAAAACATCTGAAGGATTTCTTGTCTGATGTTAAAAGACCTGAGTTTTCTCAAAAAGTACAGGCGAGAGTGGAGTTTCTTCACAAGGGCATCAGAGTTTGGTTTCCATGTCAACTTATTGTCTATAATCACCCCCAAATACTTATACTGCTCTACCTTCTCTACGACCTCCCCCTTGATCACTATCTCCCTGTGTACATGTTCCCCCCTCCTGTTGTCCATTATCATTTCCTTTGTCTTCCCCACATTAAGCTCTAAATAGTTGTTTTCACACCACCCCACAAACCTATCTACCTCCTGCCTGTAGTCAGAGTCGTCGTCAACAGTCAGCAGTCCGGTCAGTCCAGTGTCGTCAGCAAACTTGGTTATGGGGCAGGAGTCACTAGAACTTCTGAAATCTGCTGTGTAGAGAGAAAAAAGAAAAGGTGAGAGTACTGTGCCTTGTGGTGCCCCTGTGTTTGTGCAGATTGTGTCTGAAACTGATTGCCCCCCCACCCTAACATACTGTGGCCTGTTTGTCAGGTAGTCCATAACCCAGAGGATGGTGGCTGCTGGGACATTCATGCTAAAAAGCTTCTCCGCCATTAAATGAGGCTGTATAGTATTAAAAGCGCTGGAAAAATCAAAGAACATCAAGCGAATATAAGAGCCAGGCTTTTCTAAATGAGAGTAGATCTTGTTTAAAACATTCAACACAGCATCATCAACACTCCTGTTTTTCCCGTCTTCTGAGGGCACTGCTGCGTTGTGGTTATTGACACTGGCGTCAGCGTCAGGGTGGTTGTTTGAGCTCTCTTTTGTCTTTTTTGAGCTTGTTGGAGAGAAGCTGTCGGAATCTCTTAACCTTTTTCGGGGTGTGCAACACAATGTGCTGTCCATAGATTCTGAATGAATGAAAGAGTGTGACATGAAGTTCTTGTACATCATTGTAAAGAGTGTGAATGACGTTTTAGTTTAGATGTCAAGCGCTTAGAGCAAGCCTTTTTAACGAAAGTTTTTGATTTAGCGCTATATAAATGTTCTTCTTCTTATTATTATTAGAGTACTGGTCGAGGCCCGGAAATGAATTTTTGATGTAAAAAGCTTTATAAACAATAATAATTAGTCTTGGCAGTGTCAAGATCTATTTAACACCAGGTGTTTGCGTGTGTGAGTGCGTGTGCGCTTGTGCCTTGTTAGCTACTGTAGCGGACAACTATTCAGATTACATTCAAGCCTGTAAACAAACACTAAACTTATAGAGTTGTGTAGAGGCATTTATGATTGTCTAAAACCCGGGCTATACCACTCCATAAGTGTGTGTGTGTGTGTGTGTGTGTGTGTGTGTGTGTGTGTGTGTGTGTGTGTGTGTGTGTGTGTTGATGACTAAACGCTCTGAAACGGCTGCACAGACTGAGACGGGAATTTCAGGGAATGTTCTTTGCCACTTACATTGTGTCATAGGGTACTTTTGGAAAACCAAACCTGAAAGGTGTCGTTGAAAACGGCGATTAACAGTAGATATCGTGAGCCATCGAGGATCCTGCCAGTCTGGGCTGGCCGAACTTGGCTCACGTCTCTCGACTTTGTCGTCCATTTACAGTGCATGTCATAATAATAATAAGAAGAACATTTATATAGTCAATATTCCGTTTATAAGTTCTCACTTTCCAAAAACATATTTACCTCGTTGTGGGTTTGTACTTCAATCTGTTTAAGGACAGTTGGACCATCCTCTGTCCTCTTGACAGATGCATTGCCAAGCACCCAGCTGAAATAATGACATTAACAGAACATCAATGATCATAATAACTAAAACGATATGCAGGGGATCCCTTGCCGTAGCTTTCATTGGTTCGGCTATCTTCCTTAATCCGAAACGTTTCCCCGGCCCCAAGCCGAGACAAGAAGGAAAGATAGCTGAACTAATGACAGCTACAGCAAGGGATGCTGTATCTCTATCTTAGTAATCTATCATAAAGAGTTTCAAATGTACCTTAGTTGCACATTTAGAAAAACAAAGACCTATTTAATACAGTATTACTCTCAGGTTCCGAATAAACGTACACGTACAAGTATTTATTTTGGGAAAAAAATGCAGGCCTGTACGGTCTTATTTGGGTCTGTACGCTTATTTAATTTTGACACCATCATGCACCCTGTACGCTTATTGAAACCCTATACGATTATTAGTTTTTCGTGGTAATTTGCAGTCTGTAAAATGTTTCTGTCAATTGAAATCGTCAATCAAAATCCGTAAACTTATTTAACTGGATCGATCGATAATCGACCATCACAGTCACAGACTTTATAACACAACGCGTCATTGGTTGTTAAGAAATCGCTTTCGGAAGGAGCCAAGCTTGGGTTGTCGATCAACACCCGAACTTCCAGTTTAGATCAGGTACACAACGACCATCGTCTGCTATTTTTGTCGTGGTGAAACGTTTGGGCCGTTATTGCAACGACTGTCGAAGCAATGAATGGTGCTAACTGCGCTGGACACGACAGTCGTTGCAATAATCACTCCCGGTGCACTTCACTTCAGTGATTGCCTTCGAGGGCCGATTAGACAGCCATTGACCAGAACTATCAATTCACAGCGGAATTCCCACTCAGAAGAGACTCCTTCGATGCGAAGAAGCCCTCTCAAATCTTCAATGCCTAACTCAAATAAATAGATATAACACTGTTCTTATAAAGTGCGCTACATAAAATCTAAGGCTTACCTGTACGAGTGGTGTGCCTGATTGTACGAAAGGGAAAAAAATCCCATGCAGCGACCATGTTCAGATTTCTAGAAAAGGCCCGGATCGCTTACGCTCTAAACAATAATACATATTTCACTGAGGTAAAGCAATTATTTCCAAATGTTCAGAAAATATAAGATAAACTTGTGAAATAAACCTGTAAAATAGTTATTTTACAGTTTTATTTTACACAGCAATGTTAAAAAAAAAAAGAGAGAGAGAGAGAATTTTTTTTATTTTTTTTAGTGTCGTAAGCACAAGAATGCTAAAAGCTCAGAAGAGATTGTTTGACGATGCAGAGATCTGTAGCAAGGGAAGGGGGACAACCAAGTCAGAACTCAAATGCTTTTGGGAACACGAGTTAAAACCCCTCAATGGTCAAGCTGAACACGAAAATTACATTTTGAAGTTACCTTGGATATGAGAACATGCTAATGTTCCCATAACCACAGAATGTTCCCAGATCCACGCTCTCACACTTACAGATGTCCCCAGATCCAAGGCATTTTAAAAGTATATATATATATATATATATATATATAGAGAGAGAGAGAGAGAGAGAGAGAGAGAGAGAGAGAGAGAGAGAGAGAGAGAGAGAGAGAGAGAGCGCGCATCCTACTTGTATTTTCCTTGGCAAGCTAATATTATAGTATACGATTTCAGCTCTGTGGCCATCTGCTATGCTATGCTATGCTAAATTTCTATTTTTGTCCCCAGAATAAGAATCTATTTGGGACATGAGGTGGTTGTACGCTAAGAAAAAGTTGGGTGTGTGGGGGTGGGGCCGGGAGGATGACGGGAGAGGGACTGTAAAAGTTAAAAGTTGCGTTGATAAAAATTATAAGAGTTTCATTCTGGGCACGTATCAGTTTCGCCCGTGGTCACTATTATTGCTGTGTCTATATTGTGTCAGGGGGTGAGGGGGGTATAAAATAGTTCAATTTGTATTCAATACATTTTTAAAAAGTGATAAAATCAGAACCACCGGTTTTAAAAACGTTCAGTATGCAAAGCATCTGTTCTGCCGCAGCAGTTTAAAAACTGAATATTTATAATATACATAATGTACATAATATACATAATATACATAAGACTGGCTTGCTTAAATATAAGTAGAGGTACATGAAGGTAAGGAGAGGTACATTAAACAAAAACAAAAAAAAACTGACATCTAAAAAGTGTTGCGTATAAAATAGTTTGTCATATAGTGACGCGAAAGTTAAGTATAAGATGGTTGATTTGTTTTTTTAAATTTGGTGGACTGCCATTTTAGAGCCCTTGGCTGGGTATGGACGGGGGGGGGGGGGGGTGGTAAGGCCTCATCGGTGATGTAGTGGTAGCAATAGATACGAGTGGGTGTCACGATTTGGTTGGGTCTTGGTATGCGGTGCTCAGCGACCCACTCGCCAGAAGGGGCGGGGAGGGGAGAGGGGGGATGAGGGTGGAGGGGGGAGGGGGGCTCGTCTCTCCCGGCAAGTGGGTACCGGCGGGACGCGCACACCAGACAAGAGAGTGATTGGGGTATGGTGGGGAGGGTTAGGTACGTATTATGTTGGTATTTGGTGTGCGGTGCGCAGCTCCCCCCACCAGGTGGAGCAGGGAAGGGAGAGGGGGGATGGGGGATAGCCATTCGCTCCCGGCGGGGGGATGCTGGCGTACGCGCACACCAGGCCATCTGCTCAAAATCTCTTGCATTTAAAGTATTTCTAAGGCCAAGAAGATATGATACAGACATCACACCAGTGCGGTTCAGTGACAACTGACATAAGCAAAGAATGATATTGTAGAAAATTATAACACGGAAACTGAAATGTAAGTGCCTGCAGCGATGACGAGAGGTTTGTCGCGCTGGTTGACTGACATAGCCCCCGAGCTCTCGGGGACCCCTTGTGTTCTCCTGTTGGGGCAAATCAGTGCCCGTATGCTTATGGGGGAAGTTCGCGAAAACTCCCGAAGTTTTGAGTGGCATCGGAAGAACTTGCCTCACTTTCGTATGCATGGGCCGGAAGAAGGGCTTACTTCGAAGCAAAGCGAGGAAGTAATTGATGGTAGTTTGCGACAACTTCCTACGTTTTGAGCGACATCGGAAGTACATCCTCAATTTCGCATGCATGGGACGGAAAAAGTGCTTACTTTTGAAGCAAGCGAGGAAGTAAGTGAGGGTAATTGCACTACAGCGAAACCCAGGAGTAAACACGCTGCTTCCAAAGTTTCTCAGTGCAAAATTGCAGGGCTTTTCTTCGGTTTTTCATATTAAACCGATCTAACGCAAATGAAAGTCCCAAAGAGAGAAAATAGAAAGAAAAGTCGTATCTCGTGCGTGCATTTCGTGTAAATTTCCCTGAATACAAACCTGAGTTGCCAGCTTTGACTTTTGTTCGTTCTGGGTCACTGGCCACCACTCTTAAAATTTCATCCCCGCTTATAGGGGGGGTGTTCTATGTAAATGGGCGTCTTTGTGTGCATGTGTGAGTGTGTGTTTGTGTGAGAGTGTGCGTGTGTGTGTGTGGGTGTGTGTGTGTGTGTGCGTGCGTGCGTGCGTGTGTAGGTGTGCGTCTGTTCATTCATTCATTCATTCATTTGCAGTGCATGCGCGCACATGTGTGTGTGTGTGTGTGTGTGTGTGTTTGTGTGTGTGTGTGTGTGTGCGTGTGTGTGCGTGTGTTTGTGTGAAAGTGTTTGTATGTATGTGTGCGAATGCCTGTGCGTGCGTGCGGGTATAATTGTGAGTTTGTTTGTGTGCGCGTGCGTGTGTGTGTGTGTGTGTGTGTGTGTGTGTGTGTGTGTTCGACGGTGTGTGTGTGTGCACCCCTACCCCCCACCCCCCACACACACACACTATTATGAGCTGATCATTTGCGCCTCAATATTTTATTTATTTTCTTACGTTTTATGTTGTTTGTTGTGATTCACCACACCCGAGTTTCTCGAAATTGAGATAATAAAGTGTTCTATGTCTAACACACATGCACACACGCGCGTAGGATAAACAAATCCAATCTTGACTTTCAACTTTACATAAACATACATCCTGTTCACAATTAACGAGGACAAACATAAATTACTAACACCTAAGTACAACAATTTATCTTTTGTAAAAATTTGGACACACATTTTCCCAATTAATATGAAAGTTACTGAACTTATCTTCTTTCCACTACACCTTATATCTTGATTCCCCAAAAAACTTGAGTTCTGCCTTTTTAAATTGACCAGTAGCCCAAAACTTTCGCTCTAACCAAACAGTTTTACCGATACACAATCATTAAAAAAAAAAAAAGAGGTTAAACATAACCGACTTCGCTATCACATAACAGACCATTTCGTTCAACCAGTCAAAAACAACAACTATAGTAAAAGCTACAGCGCGATCAACGTTCGCCCATTTACGAACTCGCGATGAGATTTGTTTCTTCTGGTCGCCAAGCCTACCGTTTACAAACGCATGCACACAAATTGGGATTCCCCCAATTTCCTCGACCTTGACCTCAGGACTCTCGAAGCCACTACTTCGGCGTTCAAGTTAGCTCGTACATACCGAGTAGCTGGCAACTTTGCTTCCGAAGTTCCCACTTTCAAAGTTAATTTCATCATTTATACGACGATATCGCATCTAAAAGGTCCTTACCCATCTAAAAAAAAACTCCAACGCATGCTACAATTGCATGACATTCCGGTTTTAAAGGCAGCTCATTGGGAAATGAGCTCAGACACAATATTGAAGACGTGAAATGCGTCAATCGAGCAACTGTCGTAACTTGGCTACAATGAGACGGTCGGCTACCTTGCACCATAGACACGAACTGTGACATTCTTGTTTAATTTAGGTGAAAAGCTTGAAACAGCGGGGCTCAAAACCGACAGTACGATCATTTACTGACCGAAAAAAACGTGCTCGAGTCATTCGGCGAAGGTTGTGAG
Organism: Littorina saxatilis; assembly: GCF_037325665.1. Lineage (NCBI taxonomy): Eukaryota > Metazoa > Mollusca > Gastropoda > Littorinimorpha > Littorinidae > Littorina > Littorina saxatilis. The sequence continues at coordinate 4,547,174 of NC_090255.1, forward strand.
CTTTCAAACTACCACGACTGAATAACTGATAACACATCTTTGCATAGTGCTTTTTCTAGACGAGTAGCATAGTGCAGTGGTTACGGATTCGGAATTTCAATCCGACCCTCTGGGTTCAAGTGCCGCTGGGAGCTACACATTTATTTATTAATTTTTTAATTAACCTTTTTCTAGACCTCAATTGCATTCAGACTGCAACAACCGGTTTTTGCCTCTGTGTTAATTTTTTTTAATCGCGTAAAGAAACTGTCCTATGCTTTCAAAAACAAATCGAATCTTGACTTTTAACTGTACATAACCATGCATCGCCATCGTAATCAAAAATTAACGAGGGAAAACAAATTAAAACACCGATGAACAGTATTGTCTTTTCTAAACTTCTTGACAGACATTTCCCCAATAAATAAGGATCAAGTCACTAAACTTAGTTATTTACGGTCTACTGCATAATGTTCTTCCTTTCAAACTTTACCAGAAACCCAAAGTTTCCCTTTAACCAATCTATGTTTGTCCAACAAAGAGTTTTACCAATATAAAATTATTAAACACAAGTACAACATACAGTAATTGTTGTACTTATTGTGAGAACGAAATTGATAATACTGATTTTTTTTTGGTGCCCCAAAATTATGTTCGCTTGGAAATGCATTGAGGATAAACTGATTTGTAAATATAATATGATTATTAAAAATTTTATGAAGTTTTTTGGGCGTGGTTAAAATACATTTAGAAATATTATTGTTAACGATATAGGTACATTTAAAGTAGAAAAATTATTATAACAAGCAGAAAAAAAGAAAAGTAAAAAAGATCAATGAAGAGGGATATTCCCCGCAAAAAAAAAAGAAAAAAAAAGGGTTGAAGCAAGCAGCTGAGATAAAAAAATAAAAAAAAAAGTTCAACATAATCACTTACTCTTCTCCTAACATTCAAGCCAACAAAGTCATTTGTCATAGACAGTCATTCGATTCCAAGACAATCATCACAGGTTTGAACCGACCCTTTCGTTTAACCATTCAAAAAAACAACAGCAATAATGCTGTTAGTACTACAGCACGCTCAACGTTCGCCTTTTTGAACTCGCGATGAGATTTGTTTCTTCTGGTGGCAAGCTTACCGTTAACAAACGCATGCGTACTAGTTAGGGTTCCCCTAATTTTCGCGACCTTGACCGAATACTCTCGAAGTCACCACTCCGGCGTTCATGCATAGTGAACAGTTGGAAAGTTAAACTTCAGGAGTTCCCACTTCCAAAAGAGGCCTCTACTTCCAGTGTTGCTGACTTCCTCCTCATGCATACGGGCCCAGACCACATCAAACTCGAACTCGAACTCGTACTCGAAAACTGTATTACCGAGGGATGATAGCATTAGGTCCATATGGTCCTTTCTTACAGCTAGTCCCTACTATAATACACACATGAAACAAAGAACAAATATGAAGAATGAAAACATTTAAACAAAAAATCAAATAAAACAAAATTATGCAGGGAAAAGTATAACAAAATAAAAATAAAAAATTCAAAAGTGGAAGCATACTATACACTTTCTCTTTCACACATCCTCACACACACTCGCACAAATTGTACACCGACTTAGTCGTTAGAGAGGTGCTTTCGGAGCTGTCTTTTAAAAGAAGATAATGACAGACATGACTTGATATTTACAGGTAGTGAATTCCAAAGAAACGCACCAGAATAAGAAAAACTAGTTTTAAACAAATCGATGCGGGGCCTTGACAAGGCAAGGTTATTTCGAGTGTTTGAATAATATGACGGAGATGATTTGAAGAGTTGTATAAGATATGTTGGGGCGTCCTTATAGACGACTTTATACATAAATGAACATTTATTATACAAAAGCTGCTTTTTTAAGCTTAACATCCCAATACTTTTCATCTTTTCCTTTGTAGAAAGAGATGGACTGGGCAGAACTAGTTTAGCAGCTCTACGCTGGAGCGAGTTCAGCTTCTTCAAGTGAACTTCACTACACCCATCCCATACTATGGAAGCATAATCAATATGGGGTTTTATGTGGGCATTGTAAAATAGTTTTCTTGTGTCTAGATTAATAATGCTTTGTAACTTTGACAAAAGAAACAGGTTTTTAGCAATTTTTTTGCAGATTCCATTGATGTGAGTCTGCCATTTGAGATTATTATCAACAGTAAGTCCCAGTAAACGGTGCTCAGCTACTTGCTCAATGGAGTGCTCATTTAGGGACAGACTCAGAGTCATTTCTGAAAGTTGATGTTTTTGGCGAGTGCTGATTATCATAGACTTTGTTTTAACTGGATTAATAAGCATACGATTTGCAGAACACCACTCAGAAACATCGTTTAGGCTCTGTTGTAATTTGTCTTGAATTTGTGCAGGGCTTTTCCCTGTTGCATGTAAGGTAGTATCATCTGCTAACATATGACACTCAACAGATTCGGACTGTAGGTACAAGGGCAAATCATTTATATACATGCAAAATAATACAGGTCCTAAAACAGACCCCTGTGGCACTCCACATTTCACAGTGCCCTGAAAAGAGTA